>NC_080740.1:12447019-12750049 GCF_020826845.1 Diceros bicornis minor
TTAGAAGACCAATAAAACCATAAATGCAGTTTAAATTGAATTAGAAGTAGTTTTGTATGTGGAAGAAGGATTTGGATAATTAAAGTTAATACATGAGGATAGGCAAAATAAACACAAGCACATGCAATTTCACTAGTGCCACTCAGGACCATATTAGCTGTGTGATAAAATTCACATATGCGTGTCACTTATGTACAAAGTTAAAATGACAACACAACATATGAATTGTGTCACTGTGATCCCAAGCGCCAAGGATGAAATTATTCCTTAAAGGAAGAAATCATTTTAGTTTAGGAAAGCAGGAAAAAAAAAGATGGACAGAAAGAGGAAGAAATCCAAATAATTTTCACGGCTCAAAGCTCTCAGCTTGTGTGGGGATGTAAGTTTATCCTTGTGCTGACTCTCTGAAGGGATGAGCCAAACCCTTAGACATGTAACACCTCTGACATTTCACTAGCCGCAGATGCTTCCTTTCTTTTCGATAGAGCCAAGTAAAAGTTTCAGATCCCATGACTCTTCAAAGCAAGTTAGAGGTGGCTCAGGTGCCATAGTCAAATATCTCCTTTATCAAAAGCACAAATTCTAATTAGATATGGTCTAACAATTTCTTATTGGATATAAAAAAGATTGAACTATGCATTTATTTCCCAGAATTAGATGAACATAAAAGGTTTTTGAAATTTATTTCAAGACAAATGATTAACTTATTCAGCCCCTTTCACGCTTATCTTTGTGTACCTCAGCTTCATTGGAGGCTTACCTGGTGGTGCCATGGAACGTTCCTATAATTCTGAAGGTTCTACAAGCTTTCAGATACTCAATAAGATACACTATTGAGTTCATTTAGACCTCCAGAGAATATACAACTACTTTTTTTAGATACTCACCAGTGAGTGTGCAAAACAGGGCCCTCAGAGACGAAGAGCCTGCCTGGGCCACTTCCAATTGTTAATGTTCCCTGGTAATTTGAGAGGAAATGAAGAAGTGTGAATGAAAATAGAATTATAAAAATTTTAGTATTTTACATTTACCTAGTTCAACCATATGACATACAAAATGCAAGGATTTAAATGTAACTACATTACATTTGAGATTCTTCTTGAATGTGAGACTTAACGTCAAATGGACTTTCTGGTCTCCCCATAAAATTAGCTTTGATACAAAATTCCTAAAATATTCAGGGATGTGGAAAAACACAAAGTGTAGCTCCCACAAATGAACATTCTTTAAAAGAATACTCAATTAATTTCAGGTAGTATATCCAGAACGTGACAGCAGACACTCTGCAGCCAGAGCAGCTGGGGGGGAACGTTGGCTCTGCTACTCACTAGCCATGTGAACTTGGGTTTTGTTTCCTCTCTCATATAACGTGAATAATAATATTACTTATTTCATGGATTCCTTGTAAGGATGAAATGATTTAACGTTAATAAAGTGCTTAGGAGAAGTCTTGGCATGTATACATAAATATTTTTGTTAAATAAATAAACAAAAAAGACAACATACACCCCCAAAATCTCAGTGGCTCAAATTAATGGGATTTTGTTTATTATAATCCCATGTGAATTTGGAGGTTCTACTGAAAAATGCTACTCAAAACAGTTAAGCAGGGACAAGGCTACTTCTATCCCATAGCTCTCTCATCTTGATGTAACTCCCGGCTATCCTCTGCATTCAACTGGCCAACAGATAAATGAAGAGAGTGTGCGGAGGCTCCCTTAGGAAGTTTTATGACAGGTATACAATTTCCACCTACGTTCCATTGGCCAGACCTCAAAGACATGGCCCTGACCAAGTGGAACAAAGGCTGAGAATTATAGTCTTTCCATATATCTAGGACAAGGAAATAGGGTTGATTTGCATCTGATGGACCAGGAATATACATGATAAATGTCACGTTAGGATTTTATCTACTCCAAAAGAGTTTGAAAAACCTCAGCACAATGGAACTTAAAATTCATAAAAAATCTCGAGTGAGTCTTTTCCTTCCACCTTCTTTTTTATTCCAATAATGATATAGGAGTCAGTCTTATCAAGATGGGCAAGTAAGATTGGCAATTATTTATCTTTTAAATCCATTGGAAATTGTTAGGTTGACCATGTAAAGGCAGTATCTCT
The DNA here is from genome assembly GCF_020826845.1 of Diceros bicornis minor. Classification (NCBI taxonomy): domain Eukaryota; kingdom Metazoa; phylum Chordata; class Mammalia; order Perissodactyla; family Rhinocerotidae; genus Diceros; species Diceros bicornis. The sequence continues at coordinate 12,449,138 of NC_080740.1, forward strand.
AGTGTATATTTCAATCTGTTTTTCCTCTCGACAGACCTAGTTGTTCCTCCCTCTTTCCTTCCTTTTTTTTTTTTTTGTGACTCTAAAAAACAATTTTCTCTAAAGATCATTTTACCTTTAAATATTTCTTAAATCTATCCACTTCCTTCCACCTCTTTGGCATAACTTGAGATCACATTAACTTTTTTCTTGCCCTTACTATTGCATTGATTTCTGAATTCTTCTCTTTGTATCTACCTTTGCTTGATTCTGGTTTATTCTGCAGCTATTTGATTTTTTTCTCCTAAATCTTTGTAGAATCAGCCCCTTTCTTTAAGTCTGCTCCAAAAACCCTAATTTAACTGACCCACGTTTCCTTCGGTGTCATTCTCTTACCTGGTCTCCACCACACAAGTCATCCTTCATTTCTGGGATATACTGGAAGGCCACTTGTCTCAGGACTTTAGTAAATGCTATTTCTTATGTCCAAAAGATTCCTTCTCCATACATTGGTTAGTTAATTCCTACCCACGTGTCAAATCTCTCTGAGACATTGTTTCTTCAAAGAAGCAATGACCACCTAAACTACAATTTACTTTCTTATGGCAGTCTTATTTCTTGTTCATAGCACCCTTTTACAATAGTAATTAAATAATAAATGATGCAATCAGATATATAATATCTGTGTCCTTTACTAAAATGTTATCTACAAGAGTGTGTCGATCAGAACAGTATCTCTAGCATCTGGCAATAAGCATTACAAAGAGTAGACACTTAATATTTACTGAATAAATGTGACTCATTTTAAGTTCACATCACCAAATAGTTTCATTCATTTATCAATTTATGTTTGATGTCTTACAATATACCCAGGACTACCTACATGTTACAGATTCAAATTTAACTGAACAGTACTCTGGTCTATTCTCATAGACCAGTACTCATAGTTGCTGATAATGCAGTGGTGGGGGCGATAAACAAATTAAGGGTAATAAAATGTAATAAGCAATGTTTGGGTACAAAGTTTATGAGGAAACAGATGAATATATATAATTTTTCTTTTTTAATGAAGGAATTTTCAGGAAGAGGTGATATTTTTGTATTTTGTCATTCGATTATCACCGAGGATCCTGACATCTATCAAACTGGAGACGGCAAGTACATGGGCAAAGCCCTGTGAACTTAAATTCCAGACACATTACCGATTGATGAAAGCAGTCTCCTTTTTCTGAGAAAAAGAGAGTTGTGTCTTGATGGAGAATTTACCGACTGCAAGGAACAGAAACAAATTCAAACTGAGTAAAAAATAAGTTCATTGTAGAGGTACAGGGAGGTACCATGGAATCCAGAACACTTACTGAGGTAGCTAATAAACATAACGGTAAAAATATTTTGAGCCCTTGCCTTATTCATACATTGAGGTAAGCGCCATGCAAATATCACCTCAAATTAAACAGGTTTCAATAAAGGTGACAACCAAAAAAATTCTCAAGAAAGACTATTCTCAAGTACAATTTATCCTATTTGTCTTCATGAATTGCTGTATCTTCTTGTTTTAATATCTAAATCTTTTAGCTGGAAAATCTGCTGTCCAATGATTTTCTTCATTCTTTGATATTTTAAATTTATCATGACTGACTCCTCATTGTGAATTCTATATCTCAATAATTGTACAGTCTCTATTTTATATGCTAAACAAGATACAAAAAATCTTATTCATCGTATTTTGGTTTTGCGTAAGGATGATTGTTGCTTATTCCAGAGTCTATATTCACATTTTATTTATTTATTTATTTATTTATTTTTTTTAAGATTTTATTTATTTATTTCCCCCCCAAAGCCACAGTGGATAGTTGTATGTCATAGCTGCACATCTTTCTAGTTGCTGTATGTGGGACGCGGCCTCAGCATGGCCGGAGAAGCAGTGTGTTGGTGCGCGCCCAGGATCCGAACCCGGGCTGCCAGCAGCGGAGCGCGAGCACTTAACCGCTAAGCCACGGGGCTGGCCCTATATTCATGTTTTATTTATTCATTCCATTCATTTTACATATTCGTTTTCTCTTTTAGTTTTTATTCTTTACATAGTACCTCCTATGTACTAGGCATTGACTTGCTGGAAATATGACAGAGAACAGTATTGTCTAATGTCTGTGACCCATATAACTCTCCTGTTGCCAGCACTATTCAATCTAGACCCTAATTGACAAATGAAGAGAGACCTTAGAAACGCCAATCATTTAAAGTGAAAACAATCCCAGCATGATACATGGAAACCAAACATTTGAAACAGAAGAACTTACCACAGGTAACATAGTCAATGGAGGAAGGAGCAAATCACTAAAGTGAATATAATAAATATCTTTGAAGTTATTTTGGGGGGATAATACATCCATCAAAAAACATGGTACACCCTTCACTTTTGGCACTACTGGAAATCAGATAAACTGAAAATGCTTTAGATACAAAATCACAAGAAATTCTCCATAAAATATTAAAAACATGTGGATATAGTACAGCTGAGCTGTCAGGGCAGCAAGGAAAATACATATGTTTTCTCAAAAAGGGATAAAACTAAAAATCAGAGTGGCTGAGCATGTGCTGAAGCTTCGATAGTGGTGGTGGTAGAAGAGTGATATCTGTGAATGTTTGGGGAGGTTGCTAATCTCTTTAAACAAAGGGACTTTTTGTCTTTAACTCTTTACTTTGACAAAATTTCAGAATCACAGAAAAGTTGCAAGAATAGTATACAGAATTCCCATATATCCTTCTTTGAGATCCCCAAAATGTTGAAATTTACTTATATATACTTTTTCATTTCTTTGACCATTGTCTTTCTCTTTTTCTCTGCAGCCATTTTAGAATGATTTGAGGATTATTTGCTGAGATTAAATGAAAAAGTAATGAACCAATTGTTAAATTAACAAAAAATCTGGTATAACACAACTAAAAAAAGATGAAGAAGAAATTAGGAAAATCTCTAAATTCCGGTATGTATATCATATATACACAATCCTCAACTAATTTATCTCAAACTTCCTCCTGAAGAGACATATATTTTGAATGAAGAGATTGTCACTTTGGAAGGAAGTAGCTAAAGCTTTAAATACCTGGATATCCAATAATACAGAGCATTACTCCATCTCAGAATTGTGAGAAGCAATTTCATGATATATTAGAGTTTTGTAGATGTGGGTGATTGTTAACCAGCATAAGTTGTCTTAGTTTGTGCATACCTACAGAGCCATTTCTAACATCTTTGGGATACAATAAGAGTGAAATGCAACCACTAATGTAATATTAAGAAAGAAATATGCTCTACATTTAATTATTAGGAAAAAATGATTGAATACACAGGATAAGAAATCTCTGCTCAAATTTTATACTTGATTTCATTATCATCAATGCTGCCACTAGTTTAAGATCATTTATCAGCTTATAAACATCTCTTAGGACCTATCCTGTGGAACAATATGTTTTCTGAAATTGTTCTTTATGATTAGTTGCTTCTTTTACAGAATTCATGCTGACAAAATTCCCTTTTAAAAATTTCTCAGTAAATATACAGATTAGTTTAACAAGAACAGCTATTTGCTTATCTTCACTCATATTCTGCATATGAATACACTTCCTATTTTCTTCTATTGTTTACATATACCTGAAAAATTTATTAGTTTAAAGTTTTATTGATTCACTTGTTACCCACAAACTAAGTTATCTAGAGGATTCTAGCCACCATTTTACGCTACTTTATACTCATACTTTATTTGACTCCCTGTAGGTGATGAGTCTAAAAATAGTTGAAAATATGTTTCTAATACTGTTATTGTACTTAAAAGAAGTCCAAAACAATAAAGTAAGAGTTTAGAATTACAGTTCTAAGAGCAATGCTTCCATATTGGTGTATCGGAGTTGGGTCTATGCTGGTCATGCTAATAGAAGAGTGTAGGTAACTATTCAAATGGTTGCCAAAACTGAGTTTAGGTTAAATTATGCAGGTAGATTTCAATAAAACTTGCATTCATTAGAAAAACATTCAAAAATATTCATTCACTTCATTTTACCTAGAAATACACTATCTGAACTTCAACTTGATGCTAATATTGCAGTTAGGACTGTAAATTCTACAAGATTTATATCTGCAATTTTGGGGGACTAAATTCTATCTGAAGAGCAGACATCAATTATCTTTTGGCTGTCTAGGTCATAAGAACTGCAGATATCCTTCAGTGAAACAGAATATCCTAGCTTGAATGAAATATTTTTAAATTCTATGTGAGAAAATACTACATCATAAGTATATATTTTAAGTATAAAAGCAATTTTCAGAAAGCTCCTTGTATTACAGCTCCTGCTGTAACAAATTAGCACGAACTTGTTGGCTTATAAAAGGGAATTTATTCTGTCACAGTTGTAGAGGCCAGAAGTCTGAAATCAATATCACTGGGCCAAAGTCAAGGTGTCAACAGGGCTGCCCTACTAGACACTCTAGGGGAGAATCCATCCCTTACCTCATTTAGCTTCTGGCGGCTGCCATGTTCCCTGGCTTGTGGTTCCATCTCTCAAATTTCAGCCTCTGTTGTCACATTGCCTTCTCTTCTATCTGTCAAATTTGTCTCTGCTTCACTTTTATAAAGATACATGTGATTGCATTTAAGATATACTGGGATAATCCAGGATAATCTCTCAATCTGAAGATACTTAATCACATCTACAAAGCACCTATGTGTCAGTTAAGGCAACAGTCACAGGTTTCAGGCATTAGGATGTGGATATCTTGGGGGGGCCAGTATTCATCCTACCTTACCCCTTTATAGCAACCCTAAGATTTTCAAAGTCTGTCATTCCTCATACATATATGGTAATTAAAATACTCTTTATCTCAAAACTTCATAGTGAATTTTGAGTCATAATGTAATTTCCCAGGATCTAGAGCTGTGCTAGGTGATACTCTCACAGGGGTTTTAAATAAAGTTTAAGATACAGCACATAACTCTTCTTCAGGTTATCTCTGTGTCTGAGAATGGTCTCTTCTAGCACCTCTGTCTGAGAATAGTTCCACCCCTTCTCCTAAAACAGACACCTAAGACACAGCCCTCTCCTTCACTGCCTTCCCCTATGCCTCTACCCCAAAACCTAATTCACCATTTGTTCCTGATGACTGACTCTGAATCTCTTTTAAATTTTCCAATTTTCCTCCATTTCTGCTTTTGCCACTCATCACTAACACATCCTGAGGTGTTGCAATAGCTTCTTTATTGGTCTCAATGTGCTTTCTATTCCCTTCAAATCCACTCTCAACTCTGCAGTTAGAACTACCTTTTCAAAGCACAAAGACAATATCTGCATCAAGAATAAGTCCCTTCTCTGATTTTTGGATGAAGGCCAAAATTCTTAACATGGTTGAAAAGACTACTTCTCAAATTTGGCTAGCACCACTCTCCCCTTAGTTTTCTGCAATAGTCCATTCTCGTTACTGGGAGACCTTCTCCTACCCACAGCCCAGTGACCAGTGAGCACCCTAATCATGCTTGTTGGATTAGGGAAGGCAAAGCCCCAGGGCACCCATGAGCTCAGCTACAACTTTTTAACGTGAAAAGAATGGAGTTACCTCACACTCTGATTTAAAAAACACCATGATCTAAATTTGTGACCTGCACTGAGGAAACAGAGAAGACAAGCAGTCTCAGAAGGAAGTAGAAGTGCTAGAGGAGTAGTGGAGATGGACTCCTAAGTCGGGCGTGAGGAGATTCATCTTCACCATGTGTTCCCGCCTGTTCTTTCCGAACAGCAAGCTCGACTTCTGTTTTGGTTCTTGGGTTCTATGAGACCTTGCTGACCTTAAAATAAAATTTCCCTCTCTTTTTACCCTCTTTATTCATTTATTCTGAAACTTAAATTGGTCTTTGCTTTTTAAAACCAAAATAATAGCAGTGGGTAGGCCAAGAGATTAAAGTTAGAAAAGAGAGGAAATCTGTTATAAAGTATGTGGATTTATTGAGAACAAAAATCTTTTTTATAAGGTAAATAGGGCTCAATTTCCCATTATACATGTCCAAATAATGCTAAAATAATAATCATTAAGATAAAGCAGGTAGAGGCCATCTTATAGGTAAAGTAATTGTAAGAGTGATTTGCAAATGTTTAAACTGATTTTTTTGGTGGATGTGTACTATCTCACAGAACATTGGAAACATTCAGTAAATATTAACAGTTTTTGTCAACATGTTGATGATGCTGATAATTACATCTTTCCTGAATTTAGTTAATTTAATTGATCAGGGCAGGATGCTAATGAGGTTATAGTTATAGATCTTATAGTTAGCTCAGTTCCATTTAAGTGACCACGGTTTGACTTCTCACCTCAATAAGTCACCACCGCTGTGTATCATTAACTTCAATAGGGACTAAATTAAAATGTGTGATTGCAAGGATGACTACTTTAGAAAAATAATTCACACCTTGTGCTTTACTTATCATGGGTCACTAGTTTCATCTTTGTGTGAACACTAGGATAGTTTATATCTTCGGTGATGAGACAGAGATAAAAAGCCCTTTCCTTTGTTCTTTTTTTTTCTGTCCCTGTGCATATTCATACAAAAGAGTCTTTTTAAAATTATCCTGGAACATAAATTAATTCTTACTTAAAATTCTGAAGACTAATTTCTATTCAACAATTACATCAACCATTTTAATTGTTTTGATTATCCGATAACAGCTTTTCCATATAATTGCACCAAGAAGAGACACCAACTAACAATTAAAGATGCTCATGCAGTTAGAATAATTATCTTAATGTTATAAACTTATAGTAGATCCAGTGGAAATTATTAATGGCAGCAGTCAAATATTATATAAGTAAATTAGATTTTTTACTTCCATTGATTTGATTTGTGTTAACTTTGTATATTAAAGTGAAGAAAACTAACAGAAAAGAATAGAAATTATAATGAATTATAGAATCAGAGTTTAGTAAACAAAGAGTTGTTGATTTCATGAGGAAATTGGAAGTTTATATTCTTCAAAAATAAAAATTCAATGAATGGCTAATCTCAGGACAATTCTTGAATTTCCCCTCAAAAAGCTGTAGGTGGTTCATCAGGGCTTTACCTAAAGCTGTTCTTAGAGTACTTCGTCATAATTTTGTGTCAGTTTGAATATTTGATGCATAGATGAAATTCTCGGGTGTTCACCTGCAGCTAATGACATGAATTAGTACTCTTTTTCTACTTCATGAATTTAAAAAGATATCCAAATTGTGATATTGTATAGGCTATGCTTTTTTAAATGTAAAGAGGGGATTTAGGTCAATGTGGGCATCACATTAAATCAACTATGCTTACATAATTAAATTCCCATATCTAGGTATAAAAAATGTGTATGTTTCAGACCCAGCATTCATTAAACACCTTATTACTAGATTTAAATAATGAGCTTTAGGGAATATCAAAATTAACACAACTCTTCCTACTCCCACTCTGTAAACTAATGCAACTTCAATTCTGAGATTCATTCCATGAATGTATTTTGCACTTCATGGAATATTTCCTTTTCTTTAAACCTACTTAATTTATATAGGTACACAAAATGCACACATATAGATACACTATTTGATATAAATTAGATTATCTCACACATGCTGTATGATTCTTTTTCTTAGGGCTGGCACAGAGTGGCCAGATTTAGCACAAGCAATTTAAAAAATAAATACAGGATGCCCTGTTAAATTTAAATTTCAGAAAAACAATATATTTTTAGTATACGTATGTCTCAAATATTGCATAGGCATACTTATACTAAAATATTATTCCTTGTTTATCTGAAATTTCACACTAACTGGGTCTCTTTATTTTACGTGTAACCTAGGTAGGCAGGGCTTTTTATATTTTTTCTTTCTTTTCTTTTTGTCTACCTGCAACTTCCTTGCCCTACCCCTTTATTCAGCACTCCACTGTCCTATACAAGACAACCTATGATAAAATATCCAGGGTAAATCCTTTGATACTCTTCCCTATGTTCTGATGTTTTTATTATAATAATAATAATGATAATAATAATAATGATAATACCATTATTGAGTGATCACCATATGCAAGGCACTCTTAAGTATGTTACCTATGTATTTGAATTAACTTTCAGAATAACAATATGATGTAAGTACGACTCTAAGCCTCATTTTATAGATTTGGAAAATGAGGCCACAGAGGTTAAGCAACGCGTCCAAAGTGACACAGCTAACAAGTCATGGACCAGAACTGGGACTTAGACTCCGGATACTGAGTCCTGAACCCATATTTTAACTACTTCCTGTTTCTTAAATATACATTTTTATACCTGTATTCTAAAGATATTAAACCTAGATATCATCTAGGAATTGCAATAAGATTGAAAACTCTGACTACCATATCCAAAAGTCCAGATAATTCAATTTTCAGTAAAGCAACTCTAGCATTATTGTTAAAATGGTATTTTAAAATTTAGTAAATTAGCTTAACATTACAATAAAGTTTACTTCAAAGCTTCGTGTAGCATAAATTATGACTTCATAAAACCATCTGATTTGTTCAAACTTTAATTATTTCCCTTCTGATTTTTTCTCTTTTTCTCTCTTTCATATATATATAAACAGGTATAGATATTATATATTATTTATTCTAAAATATAGACATAAATGTAGACTATATCTGTTAAGACTTTTACTAAGCATGTGTACTTACTCTGAAGAGATGTTTTTTAGCTTAGTATGCCAATGTAAGTTTTCTGAAACAAAAATTGTGCACTTACATATCAAATCACTTTGAAACACATTTAACTGTGATTATCTTAGTCCCAGTTGCTGCCACACTCCAATCTTAGTGAGCCAGTCTTGAAAGCAGAGAACATCTTACAGCTCTTTCTTTAATTTAAACTAAAACATTTTTTCAAAACACTTGGGTAATAAATTTAGCAGTATTTAGACAGAAAAAAAAAAAAGGTGTTTCTAAAGTAATCACCCTCAACCAAAATCTGAAGTGAAAAATTGAACAAATTCATCCATCTAGTAGCTAACATTTTGAAATTCCAGTTTTCCATCCTACTATATCTGTGAGGTAATTCTACATTGTTAGTAGCACAAACATGAATATTATGTATTCTGTCTGCAAAAACTGGCAATGCCAATACTTAATATCATTGAATAGGTCAGCTCAAAGCTGTGCAAAGCTGTGTCTGACAAAAATAGAGTATTTAATTCTTAGAAAACTATCTATATTTTAGTAAGTATTTTAAGTATCTAGTAATTATAGAGACAAAGATTCCCAAATCCTAATGGTGAATATGAAAAACAAAGAGTGACCATTATAACAACATCCTTTAGGCAGTATTTTGGAGATATATCATTAATAAACTAATAACAGATAATAAAATTAATTGTAATAATATTAATAATTATATTAACTTTTATGGAATGATTCTTATGGGTCGAGGCTGTTTTAAGGGTGATAGATATATCACATTATTTAGTTAATCAGCACACAATCATATTGAGATGGATATTGTCTTCGTGCCTTCAGTAGGCTATAATAAAATACCACAGACTGAGTAGCTTATAAACAGCAGACACTTATTGCTCACAGTTCTGGAGGCTGGAAGTCTGAGATCAGGGTGCCAGCATGGTCAGGTGAGGACCCACTCCCAGGTCAGAGATTTCTGGTTGTGTCCTCACATGGTGGAAGGGGCTAGGGAGCTTTCTGGAGCCTCTTTTATAAGGGCACTAATCCCATTCATGAGGGTTCCACTCTCATAACTCAAGTACCTCCCAATGGCCCCACCTATTAACATTATCATCTTTGGGGGTTATGATTTCAACACATGAATTTTCAGGGAACGCAAATAGTCATGCTCTAGCAGGTACTATTTTTATTTATTTTCAGGTGAATAAATTGGGGCATAGCAAGATTAAACAAGAGGCACAACATTACACAGCTAGCATGTGCTCTTTAAACACCAATGGGCTTGCTACAGAGTCTGACCTCTTAAAAGATATTTGTGAAATTTCCTCATGGTGTTAAGGCATAAAGATGTAGATTCAAGGAAGATTGTTGCCTTTCAAGAAAAAATTTGCATAAATTAAATTAATATTTAAAAATATTATTAAGTAATACCTGTTTGATATAAGAATTAATCCATTGTTAGGAAAAATCAGAAGTCCCTCTGTCCATTCTCTGACTCTAACAGCACAATTCTACATCTCAGATCCAATTATTTGAAAAACAGAAAAAAAGCTTACTTTGCCTTATATTTGACATAACGTTAAAAAGTTTTTATGCTTTTGCATAATTTTTTTAGATAAGCTGTGGTTTTCTTGGTTATACTGTAGTTTTAATTTTTTGATGGCCTTATTCTATCACTTTCACACTTTACATCTGTCCATCACATTGTCCAAAGCAAACTTGTTCATTTTTTATTATTTCCAGCCACTATACAGAAGTCTTGAACATCTGATTCACCAGTGTAGTTCACAAGCTCACCTTAGAGAAAATCACTGTGCCCAATAGGATATCAGCTATAAGATTGGCTAATCAGCCAATGCAGTGATGCTCCCACCACTGACCCGATCATAATGGCAAAGGGATTGGTATCAAAGCCACCTGGAAATGGGGCAGAGGTCAACCCCACCCAAACTTCCTGGCTTCTTCAAAATGGAGAACATTTCATGGGAAATAATGTTTACTCAACTCTTTAAATACATGTATTTACTTCTTACACTGAGACAGCAAGATGAAGTGAGTCTAATTTTCTTTTTCCTTTGTAGGGGACCTATGCAGACACTTGTACAGGTTATTTTATTAATCCACAAAATTTTCCTGATAGTCACTGGAGATGACTAAATCTCCATTTCTAAAAACTGATATTCAAGGAGGTGATCTTTTCATGAGAAAGTAAGGTCTTTGTACATTTCAAGAAGGTTTTATTATAAATTTGAATACTTTTTCTTGTTCTAATTCTTTTATCTCTTGTTAAAGAGATAAAATGTGTGTGTACACGCACATAGATGATAGATACATACATACATACATGCATACATACATACATAGAAAGATAGAAAGAATTTTCTAGTGGCTGTTCACTCTTCATCCTTTTTCATTTCATTAGTATGACCTTTTAAAGCTTTGTGGTAATTATGTACTTTCCAAAATAATATCAACTCACTAGGTACTCAATTGACTACAGTCTAGGGTAATATTATGATAAACTCCACAATTCCACAATCACAACTCCACAGTCATTGTCAAAAATTAGTGAACGTTCTTAATTAAATTGATATAGAGTTTATATTTTAATGTAGATGTCTATATTTTCCCATGCACTTAGATATGAAAAACACACATAGGTGTTCTCATACATGCCGATTCGTTGAACTTTGACAACAATAAATTATTCTTTAATTTTGAAGCGTTTGCTCCTTTAAATATTTTATTATTCTGACAAATGGATGTTTTCTTGTATAAGTGGTTTTAAATTTCAAAAGAAAAGAATCATTTCACATAAAAGTTTAAGACATTTATAAACAAGAATTTCAACAACCTTCCTACCAAATTGTCTAGTTAAACACTGATTTATGAGAAAGATGTTCCTCAGATGGAAAAAGGGAAGGAAGAACTCAACTAACACTATCCATAAAACTCAGTGTGGAGTCTTTCAGGGCTAGAAGACTTTTTACTAGTTGGGAAAGTGAAGCAGATGTTTCACTGAACAGGAGACAATAAAGAGAATGCTAAAAATATGCCGCAGCACAGCTGCATCTGTGTCAATTTTTCTGACCTAGTATTTTTGAGAAAATTAAGTCAATTTTTATTTTCCACTTGTTTTAATGATATCCTCTGAAATTCTGACACTGAATTCAAATTCGTAAGTCATAAACATGGGACTTATGTGCCAATCTGAAATAGAAGTGATAACTCAGGTTTTATACCTTAATTGATTAGCCAAACATACAAAACAGGCAAATTGAGTGTGAAGATGTCAATTTTCTTGTTACTAAAGAGAATATAATCAATCAAGCTACATATTTCTGGAAAGAGGGTCTCTAAACTTGAATTGTTTAAATTACTGCACTTTAGTTTCCTGATGTCATCCATGACTTAAAAATTTCCCTTGAAACGGCAACATTCTTAATTGTCATATAAATGTGCCTGATTAATCATTCCTTTCAAAATTTTTTGTGAAATATTATGTTGAATTCAAAACAAAGGAGTGCAAGTTGGTTGCTTTCATATAAATTCATTACCGTAATAATGAATAGTCACCATAACTTTACTCTTAAAGACCTGTATGTTGTGTACAAAGCATATTCCAAAGATAGTCAAATAAGCATATGCAAATACATATATTCTCTCATTTTACTTAACTAGTACAAGAGAGTTTTAAAATATGTCTTGTGATTAAAATTATCTAGAATTAAATAATGATTTCAGTGTAATCTTTTCATTTGGGTACATGATTTTTGAGATAAAGAATAAAATTTCAAATTAGAAATTAACCTAGAGGAGCCTGTTAATTCCATTGGTAGGAGGAAACCAAAAGACTGCATTAAAAATTTACTATATAAATAAATATTAATCAAGATATTTCATTTATGATTTAATTTAATTCAATTACTTGAAATCAAAAGAAACATATGTTAAGGAATAATTTCCCTAATATAAACCAGATGACTTAAAATAGCTTATGAAATATGATCAAGTCTACAAAAGTATTGCAAAACTGGGATTTTGTTTGAATTTTTTAAAGGTAATATTTTGCACATATCTTGTATTATGTGGCAACCAGTGGGGTCTGGAACAGCACCTCCTAATCAAACATGTTAATACTTTAAAAATATGTAAATAATATGAATATTTAATTTAAATAAGAAAATAAATAAATAATCACACAGCAGGATAGGTCTAGTTTTGTCATTATATGAAAAAACCTTCTGGTTATCAGACCTCTTTGGATGCTGGAATTGCAGATGAGAGATTTTTGGATATGTATGACAACACACAATAATTTCCCTACGCCTGGGTTTCCTCTGCCTTCCCTCCTGGGATCTGAACCATGGAAATGTTCCTGGGTCCCTATCATGTGACTACAGCCGTGAGCACTTACCAATGTTTGATGATCAAGGTGGTATTTGGACTATTCTAAGCTCTTAACCACTGTTAAAATATTAGAAACTTCATTAAGCAGTTCTGAGAATATGAAAAATATTATGAGGTGAAAGAAAATATTCTTTATTATGCTAGGAACAGCCAAACCCAGGCAGAACTTGATCTGGTGCATTTACATTTATTTACATTTCTATCATCTTATAATTATTAAATTTCTTACCTGGAGCTCTTTTCCTCTATTTTCAACTATTTTATTGAGGTTGTTGGCATTCTCTCTCTTATCTTTGTGATTACATGTTTCTGTGAACATATCTATATGGCCTGCTCCCAAGTGTGTCTCAATCTTTGATTGAATAAAATGTTTTCCACTTTCTTTTCTTTTTTTCCATTACATAGCCAGTCTTATATCATTCTAGATATGGGCAGGTCTGGTTAGAAAATTACCTTTTTTTTTTTTTGTCTGGCTTTTTCTCAGAGGAGTGTGAAACATCCAAAGTACTCTCATTTGCGTGAAAAAAACTCAATAGAAAAAAAAAAATGTGTCCTATAGGTTAATCTCAGTATTCTCAACTTTGGGCAGCAAAGGATGTAACAAAATACACAATAGTCACTCACCCCAAGGTGTGATACACCTGAAGCGATATATTGTGATTACGGGATTGAGGAAGAGTAGAATGGTAAGAGGAGTCACCAAGACAGTCTTATGTCCGGTTAGCCTAAGAAGTTGATCAGGATGTTTCCAAGAAGAAAAGAGGTTATTGAATTTAGAGGATTGAGGTCTGAGTCAAACTCCTTGAAGAGATTATGGGCCTCAGAAGTTTCAGTCTCTTTTCCCCTTGGCGGATTCATGGAGCTCTATGACTGTTCAGACCAGAAAGCTATCCTTGTGCTTGCTTTCAGGCCAGAGTATCCTCCAAGCACGCATGACCAAATCTGCATCTCTCTGAATATCCTTGGATCCCGCATGTGCCTGGATGCTCGTCTTTCAGTCAAAGTCAGTGAACTCCGAAGCATATTAATTCTATATTTGGGACATCTTTATGAAGCAGTTATGATAATAGCTGGCAGTCCTTTTCTTCAAGGCTCACTATAACCTATGTGTATTCTCATTTCATAGATGAGAAGACATACGTTTAAAGAAGTTAAGTAACTCGCCCTAGGTCACACAAACTTGTAAATGGAGTAGGAACTTGAAGCCAAGTTCTCTGATGCCAAGTATTCAGCTCTCTCTGTAATTTCATTTTTATTTCAAAAGGTACATTTTGGTGAGCAGAGTCTTTTATTATCTCAAAATAATTTTCTTTTCGTGAACTGTAGAATTTTATTTGTTTAAATCTGGTAAATGTCTTAAATATGATTTTGCTCCACCTCTGCTGGACAATAAATAAATGAATAAATAATCAAGAAAATTAAATGGCTTCATTGTAATTATGGACCAAAACCAAAATGACTGAGGAACAATCTCTGTTCTCAGTTTCAAGGACTCTACTGGAAGCTGCACTTCCTCACACTCACATGTATTCATGAACTGTAGTAAGCCTTGGCCTTAAAGGAATACCTTTCAACCTGATAAATTTTAGAATCCTGCTGCTAACTGGTATGAAATGAATGGACTGTCAGTCTTAAGATCTCTATTTCATTTTGCAAAGATGGGCTTATTTTGTGCTGCAAAAAGGGAGAGAGTGAATAAAGAGATCTAATTTAACTATCAATAAGAGGAAAGAGAGTTGCATGAACCTCAAAAGAAAAAGAAAACATGTTTGAAAATTGCTTGAATCACTTAAACTTTTTATTGTAATCAACACTAAAGCATATCCTCCATCAGAAAAACAGGAGGTGTAACTGAATTGCTTTTAAATGATTTTCCATTTCTTTTTGAGATGAGGCATTAGAATAATTTTATTATAATTTAATAAAATTTATTTTCATTTGTTTTGTCTACCTGTCAAACTTGAGATGACTGATGAAAAGAATGTGTAAAATAGGGTAATTTTTGCTATTGAAAATTTGCTAGGCTTCTGTAGATAGAACTCTGATCTCTATTTTTAAAGTTTAAAAATATTTCTTCAAATAAGAAGACTTGAAGTCCATGATATTTCTATTAGACAACAAGACGGTGAATTCATCAGAGGTCAAAGATTTGTAAAAAGGTAAATAGGAAATGTTCCGGGAAAATTTTACAAGAATAGATTTCCTAAATTATGTTAAATCTCATAATAAACGGAATGAAACTTGAAATAGGGAAAATTAAAAAAAATAATTATTGTTTTACAACTTAAAACTAACTCCATAATGTTGAGGAGCACTATTAAATAAACTGGATATTTATTTCTATTGATTGTTTTATTTAGATTCACAACTGATGTCAATTGTGTTGGATTGTGTTCAGAGACTTTCTCAGAATCTCTTTTATTGAAAATGAAATTGCCTTAAAGAATAAAGAGCCTAAATCATCTAAAATCTGTCATTTTTATGCTTGATGTAGAATCTACTGTATCCCAAAAGTCATATTTGGTAACACTGCTACTATTTCAGAATAAGATACATATCAACTAAAGTCCTCTCTTCCGCGTACATTTGAGATTTGCATGCTTCCTATCATCTCCGTGGTTTTGGGTCTAGGGTAAGAGGTTAGCTTTACTGCCTTGTCACTTCTGCCTTCTATGGCTTTATGGATCATCTTACTATTTCCAATAGTCTGCTTTTGTTTTGGGTCACATTGTCCTAGCTGTGAAACATGGCCCACTTCATTTGATTTATATACCATCATCTAAATAACAAGCAAAGAAAAAAATGAAACAAAAGCAACTTATATAATTGATTCTTTACAGGTCCGGAAAAATCAATACGGATGTTTGCACAAAAACACCAAAGCATACATTTTAAGTATTGAAAAGCTTAGTTTTTCAAATTTATTTGGCATTATTCACAAGTTCTTGGATACTAACATTTTTGTTGGTTTTATCCACAGTGTTTCCCATTCACTTTTTCTTCTCTGCTTTTCTCCATCACCAGACGTTTTTTTTTAATTTAAAGCTACTTATTGTTCTTCTGTCTGCTTCCAACCTGTCTTCTCAGAGTCTCACATCTACCTTAGAGGATTTTCTCAGCATATTATTGAAAAAAATTCTTCCCAAATGGAGCTATGGTGATAGCTAATTAAATAATGTCTTTTTCAACCAGCTACTCTTTTCCTCTAGTAAAATTTTGTGGACTTTGCAAAGCTGTCTCTGTTTGCTCCCCAAATATGATGTAGTCATGACCAAATACATTCATTATGTAGTTGAAACATTATGCAGTTGAAAGATATTCTCCTCAACCAGTTTTCTGAGGATGGTTGATGCTGTATATCAAATAGTAGTGAACAATGAAGACGATATTTTTCCTACATGGCACAGAGATAATGTAAGCAAATAAGAGGTAAATGTTTTCTACCTTTCAGAGGGATTGCATGCACGTTATATGTTATGTTATGTTATGTTATGTTATATGGTTATGTTATGTTATGTTATGTTATGTTATGTTATGTTATGTTATGTTATATGGTATGCTATGGGATGCTATGCTATGCATTATCTTATGCTATACATGCTATCTCTTTCTCCTAGATGTTAGCTTCCCAATTCTATGAAGGCTTTTTAGGTGGACTGCCTCAGTTAAAGTGTCCTGAATTTGGAATAAGTTCCAATGTAAATGGAAGATGGAGAACTGGTTCACTCTAGGACATTCATTTCTGTGTCTTTCTCCTCTGTCTTATGGTCTTATACTCCCTCTATCTTACAGTTGGTGGTGAATTATATTCAGGTGCATAGATAAGGTACTGTTACTCATTCTTCCCCATAGGATGCTAGCTGTTCACACTAAATCTCAACCCTAGTGCAGTCTTCTCTGGAGCTGGGTTCACTGTGCCAGGCAGAATTTCTATGCATCAGAGAGTCTCTGGTAGGCATAGGGTAACTGGGGAATAAATTGCTATTATTGCCACAATATCTTCAGCATAAGGGATTATGCCTGCTGGGAAATTAGGCTGAATCCTTAGGCAGTGTATGTGGGCCTGGGTCCATAGACAGATATTGGGGAAGTAGATTATTACTCTGGCTCCTTTAGGCCCTCAGCAAGGATTCCTGCTTTCTTTGAAGTAGTTGTGGTTAGTCTTTCCCATATTATCCTCAGCACTTCTAGAGAGGCTTTAACTTTTGCTTGACCAGAGCCAAATTTTCAGAATACTGAATTCTACTGAATCTAAGATGCCATCTATAATATGTGCACCATTATTATATGTACCACTAAAACAAAGGGGGGAAATCTCTGTGGATTTAACACTGACCCAATGTTTTTATATCACTCACAGTTTTTATTTTATTCTTATCAAAATACCTCTTTTCTTATATATCTCTCTTGTGCAAGCATAAAAAAAGAAAATGTAAATGAAATAATTGGATAAATTACTCTAAAACAAAAACTTCACATTTAGAGTCCAACTTTTTGACTTGGGATCATCAGTGTGTTTGTTTTTTCCACACATAATCATCCTCTGTGGTAACATGAGCCCTGTTGATTCATTGTTTCCTAAAAGAATGCTGCTCTATTTTCTCCAGGATTATTCTCCAAGCAGCAAGACTATTCTATAATTTTTGATACACAGGGGCAGGCAATAACAACTATAGCACATCTGCTCCTGGATGACAACAATTCTAAGTCATCCAAATTCAGACACGTTAAAATCTGAAAAAAAAATTGCATCCATGAAATAATGTAGCCTCATTTATTTGGAAATTTCAGATTCTAAATCACCCTAACTAAAGGATGGGCGTTTCTGCTTCTAAACATCCGGGGTTCATCCCCATAAGCACTCCTGACCCAGCTTTGGCGCATTTCCAATGGTCAATGGAAAAATTCCTTGTGTCACTGAGTCCTTGGTAGCACAGGGGTACATTTTGTCTAGAAAATCTTGCTTCCCACTTAACCATAATAAAAAGATGAGAATCTCTGATTTCTTCCACTCTTGGGTTCTGCTACAATAAGCATTCCTCACCTGGGGTTGGGAAAATTTCCGGAAAACAGTGGTATAATTCATTGTGTCATGGAGTGTGTGGTACCACACCCCATTACAGTCCTACGCATTCTTGGATACCCTCCCTACTACATACACACACACTCACAATTATCCCAGCATTTTCCATGTTCCATGGAGAGACCTGTCAGCAGGTTATGAAGGGTTATGTTTTGTTAGTGAGCCAACTGCCTACACTGGTAGCAAACTAAGAGGTTTACTTATTGGCAAGTATCCTACGACAGGAGAAGTGGGTCTGTTGTGCATGTCCACGATAACTCTGATTCCCCAAGTTTGTAGCCCCAGAAATAAAACATGGTCCCTCCTTTCCTTGATTTCTTCAAAGGAGACTCAGACAGCATTTGCGTGTGTGCCGCCAGCGTCAGTGAAGATTTAAGAAGATGGAGGGAAAACATCAAAATGTAACAAACAACTTAAATTGAATATTCTTCATTCTTATCTTCAGCAATCTTTCCCTGGAGATAGGCTCTGGTCTACTTCTAAGCTGCTTGACTCTCTCTTATTCTACTCTCCAAGAACTCTTTTCTTCTTCCTTCTCTGCTGTCTTTCACAACATTATTCCTATTTCTTTTTTGCCTAAAGAAGTTTCATGATCTCCTCTCTGTTTCCCCAACTCATATATCTATCCTTTAAAGGGCTCAAGGAGGTAGGAAATATCCAAACAGAAATCCACGTACCCGTACATGCCATGGCCTTTATATGATTCTCAAAGGCTTCACAGAAGGGTTAGACTTGAACTAGAATTTTAAGTACAGAGAAAAATGAGAAGAGTCAGGAAGAAATTCTAGGCAGGAAGTCAAAAGAAGTAACAGAAGCATGAGGGAGTGTTCTGCCTCACTTATTTGGGGAAATTAGCTCTCTAAAATTAGCTTTAACCAGTCAGACTTTAGCATAAGCCCTTCTGCTTCACTCTGACACTCTTGCTTCTGCCATCAGTCCCTAATGGTAAAGCAGATGCTCACTAAAATCAAGTCATGGGCCAGGCTGCATTAGGGAACATCTTTTTTAGCTCTGATTTCCTAAGCCCCACCTCCAGAGGTTCATATTAATAGCTTCTGGTGGTGATACTTTGTCTATATAATAATTTTATTTATTTTAAAATTTTCAGCTGACTTAGTAATAATCCAGAGTAGTAAATTACTACATTAAACATTATTTAGTTTAATTACATGATTTAATATTTAAAGTAGTCATTCTGAGGAAGAAAAGATGTTTTTCAGGGACGACCAAGTAACAGTGCAAGAGTACGATTCTGAAAGGGTGGGCCAGAGAGTCACCATAATATGAGTACTTGGAGAAATGAATTTAACATGAAGGTAAAGGGCACTTATAGGATAGAGGAAAATAAAATTTAGGATGTAGAAGTTGTTCCAAAGGAAAGGAACTGGGATAGTAGCCAAATAAAATTTCTCATATTTGCTGTTTTGTTTAGGTCCCTTGTGGAAAATACAAACATTTGCATGCATCTGAATATCATCTCCTTGCCATTGTTTATTATCGAGGGTAGAGCTGCAATGGCGGGGGGCGGGGCTTGGTTAGAGCTTGTCTGTTGCTTGTGTTGTGTAAAGCCCATGAATCTTTTGAAGGAAATAAAGCGTCTTCTCTGATGGAATTAAATCAGGCATGTTGCTGCAAAAGATTTCTAGCTCTCCTTGGTTCTCTGTCCAAGGTCCCCTACTTGGGAGAATTACATCCTAATATGTTTAACTTCAGGCTCTCTCTTTAAGAAATGCTTTTGTTTCATTCGTATCCGATAATTCTTGACACATAGTTAGTGTGTAATAAATATCTTTTGAATGCGTGAATGATTGAATAAATGATCGAATGTAACGCAAGCTCGTCCTGAAGAAGGAAGGAAGGGAAGAAGAGTTTTACTCTCCCATTAAGCTCTCCAGAGTTCTTGGAATGATCAAAACCAGATTTCCTATATCATATCTTGGTATACCACTTGACTCATAAATTAAATAAAATATCTAACTTTTCCCGTAAGCCCTTTGCGCACATGAAAATCTTTTCCATTTTTATAGAACATCAACTATAATGATAGTATTAGATAAAGCTAATATTTATATATTACTACATTTCAGAGATTTGCAAGAGCCAAAAATCTGCCTCTTACTCTGGCTGTGTGACCTTCCAGAGAAAATTCCTTTGTAACAGGAGAATGCCTGTAGAAGGTTCTATACTTTCCTCTGCACGGCCCTCCTAGGGGAACTGAGGGCCAACCTTGATGAGCTAGCGTTCCAGCGGGTACTGACCATTTCCAAGGAATTTAAAACAGGAATTTTTCCCATAATGAAGCTTCCTACCTGAGTTTTCCTTCTGCTTAACCACAATTTGGCTACATTCTCTATTGAGAACTCAGTCTTATCTCTGGAAACTGCCTAGTTTTCAGATAACATCATACTTGTTATCTTGCACTTGATTCCATTCCCTCTAGTCACGATAAATCATTTTCTCTTTGAGTGGCCAGCCACATTACTTCTAGTTATAATGTAAGGAAGCATTGTTGGGAAATATAGGGCATAAAATAAGCCAGCAACCTGGTAAAAAAGATTATAAGATATGTACATGAATGCTAAATAACTCTTATAAATTCCAGTCTTTGGAGCAGTATATATTATGTGCACAGATAGAAGAAAATATTTACCAAAAGTTAATTTTATTCATACATCAATAAACGCACATCTAAAGCAAATTTGATTTCTTCCTTAAATTTTTTCTTCTTATTTTTGTGCTGTCTAAATTTCTGACTACACATAAAAGAATAATTTCAAGATTGAAGAATAAAGGCTTGAGTTGGAGCACTGGCCTCCTCAATTCCAAAACTTGATATGGACCAGAGAAGTAACTTTACTCTTCAACTAGTCTTTAGGGGAGACATTCCTGCTGATTCCATGGCCCAAACAACACATGTTGTACAGGTTTAAGCCATCATAACTAACACATAATTTCCTATTTAAATGGTTCAACTCACACTCTCTATCAGGTCATGATCGCAAATATAGTAATGTTAACTGAGCAAATCGTAACTGCTTTGAGCAGCTCAGCTACTGGAAAGTCCAGTATTTAATATCTCTCTTCCCTAATTTTCCAGTAATTTCCTAGAGGTTCTTACACCTGCTCTGAATCAGGCATGGTTGCTCTGTGACGGCAACAAGACTCGCGAATCTTTTTACATACTATAAAATATTTATGTTCTTGTGATTATGCTATAATTGATCTTACTTATCACCTATTCTAGAATATTTGGGATTATTTTACCTTTTGATATCATAAATTGAACCAAATGACCATTAGACCGAATACCAATCATCTAGGTTGGAGGTCTTTGGAAGGGTCCCTTTACCAATTTGTTCCTTCCTACCTGCCAAGTAGCAGAATCTCAGCCTTCATCCTTCCTATGTCCCCACTGAACCAAGTAGTCTGGCTTTGTCAATTATTTTCCACTTTTTTTGCCATCTGCTATGCTTTGATATGGCTGCTAATGACCCACCTGTGCAACCTCAGTGGTGATACTGTCAATCTCGAGGCTCCAGGGCATCTGTATTCTTTTTGCTGCTACTTTTTGGAATTCTTCATCAAGTTGACTGCTGATATTATGTTCATTTCTCCCCTGAATTCGTAGACACAGGGGAGACATGTATATCACAGGGAAGACACATATATCACATTGTCTCGTCTACATTACCATCTACATGTATGGAAATGTATGGAAATCTACATTTCCACTTGGATATTTAAAAGGCATCTTAGATGTTAATGTAGAATCCTGATTTCTTTCCCACTACGACCTTGTCCCATAGTATTTTCCAAAATAGTGAATGGCAATTCACTCTATCCTTGCAATTGCCAGGTCACAAACTTTGAAGTTATCCTTGACTTTCTTTCTCATATACCTCATGTCCAATCGATCAACACATCCTGCTGCATCAACTTTCTAAAACTTATAAAAAATTTGTCCATTTCTCACTTTTTCATAGCTGCCACCCTGGTCCTAGGTACCATCATTCTTCACTTGGATTATTGCAGTATCTACCTGATAGATTTCCCTGCTTCAATGCTTGCTCCCTCTACACTCTATTCTCAACACATCATTCAGAGGGATTCTGTAAAATTGTTGAAGCAGACCATTCTATGACTCTTCTCAAAAATTTTCACCATATTTCTCAAATCAAGAGTAGTAAAAGTCAATATCCCAACAGAGGCTTATTTGATCTCACATGGTTGAGCCCTTTTACTTCTTACCTCATCCCCGCCACTCTGGTCCCCTCCTGAGTGTCATCAGCATCACCTTTCTTGTTGTTCTTTGCATAGGCCAAGCAATGCCCCACTTGAAGCTTTTACATTTACTGTTTAATCTGACTCAAATATTCTTCTCCATTACACCCATATATCTCAATCCCATGCTTCGTTTATAACTGTATTCATGAAAAGAAACTCTGACCACATAATGTAAATAGCAATCCCATATCAACTCATTCCTGCACAATTATCCCCTTTACTCTGCGTTAATTTTCTCAATGGCAGCTATCACCATCTGTCACATACATACCAACACTTAAAATTTATTTCCCTTTTATTTACTTACTAACCACAAGCATATAACCCCCTGAAGCCTGGATCTAATTTTTTTCCCACTTCTATATCTTCATCACCTAGGAAAATGCTTGGCACAATGTGAGAGTAAACAAAATACTTGCTAAATAAATTAAGAACAAGATCCAGGGCATTATAGATTCTTACATAGAGACTAGAATTGAGAGAATAGTAGAAAGTGATGGAAATATTTACCTTTGACTTATTTGTTCACATCATAAAAATAAACACAAACACATCTCTTTTCTTCTTGAGTAACTGTGTAATAGAAGTAAACCCCACACAAATGAATCTATGTCCTTTGCAACCTGACACAGAATTATATTACGATGGTCAATGGCCATTAAATCAAAGACAAATGATAAATTCTCCCAAAATTAAAATATATGTCTCCCTATATCTCCCAACAAAAATTTATAAATTATTTAAACCAAAGGATGATATTATATAAATATTCCCTTGGAGGTAATTTAGTTATTAAATTCAGGAATCATTTTTACTCTAGATTTCTTGTTTGATTATTATTTCCTATACCCCAACATGATTTCTGATCTTCTATCCATATTTTAACATTTATTTGTTTTTTTGGTGCTGCTTTTCAAACTTAAAATCTGTGGCATGGCATCAGCTTTTATAATAACCCTCTTTTTAAGGATGTGGACCATCATGTTTCCACCCATAATAGAAAAGCATTGCATTAATTAATATTGACCTCTCCTTCTTTAGTATCATCCAGAAAGATGGAGGAATAGTTTATCTCAATGGATAGAGTCTAACATACTCTGGGCCATATTTTGCTAGTGTTTGATTTTGATATCCTCTCCATAAGTTGCCTATACCTAATTATAGGCAATGGTGCATATTGTCTCTTTGCAATAAAGATGTGAAGAGTAGACGCTGTCTCTCTGTTCTGGCTCTCCTATTAGTGAATAGCAGCATAGATCAGTTGTTTTTTGTAGGCCTGATTGACTTCTGTGATCACAGAGTTTGGCTTCAGATGCAAACCTCATTCTCCAATCCAGCTTTCAGAGCAAGCCTTATACTTTGGCTTACTGGAACCACAGAAAATAGAGAAAATGGATGAGAGAAAAAAAATCAAATGAATAATTAAAAGGGCACAACAACAGGCCAGCACAAATAATGAAAACACATACCGAGACACACAGCACTGTGAGATTTTTATATTTCTGGGGACAAAGATTCTGCAAGCTTCTGAGAAGAGGGAATAGATGGTCCACATAGAAAATGTTAGGAATAATAACGGTTTTAAAGTTCTTGATACAACGCTGCAAGTTAATGCAATGGAAACATACTTTCAAAATATTTTACAGAAAACAATGTCTAACTAAAATTCTTTGCTTAGCTTAACATCAATTATAATTCAAGATAGAATGAAGATATTTTCAGACATGCAAAGTGTCAAAAAAATTATCTCCCATTATCTTTTCCAGGAAGCTATTTGATATGCTTCAACCAAAACAAGGGAGTAAACTTAGACAGAAAAAAAACTACATAAAATGGGATTCCATTTCAGAAGAGAAATAAACAAAGGAATATATGAGATGCTGGTGATGGGAAAATGATTAATGACAAATGCATATCAGATTTAGAGAAAGTCAGAAGCCTCTGGGAGCTCTTCAAGAGTTTTCAAGTTCTTCAAGAAAATTAAACTGACAAATTTTTGATGCACAGGAATATAGAGAGAGGATTTAGACTATTGGAAGAAAGTTGGGAGTTGAATTAGCCCCATGTTCATAGAAAAATCAGCAAAAGGTTAAAAATGATAATTAATTCCAGGGGGAAAATTATGCAGGAAATGAAAATCAAGTATAATACATATATTCAAGACAGAAAAGTATTTACAGAATCAAAATAATATTAACAGATACTCTTGGTAGAACCCAAATCATGATAAGGCCTTATTGGGGAGGGATGGGAAGGTAGGGAAGATTGGGAGTAACACTTACCTTTTTTGTAATATGCCTTGTAGAACTTTTAACTCCTTAAACTCTATTTATGTAGCTAAGGTGCACATTATTCCTGTTTGCCCAGGACTGTCCATATTTGTATCTGTAGTCTTGGTATAATTATTAATAGCACACCATTCATTCTCAAACGATTCTTAGTCTGGATGATAAATTATAGTGTCACCATGACTTAGAGCAAAAGGGTTTATTTCTTGCTCATGTTAAATGTAGGGGTCACTGGTGGTTGCACAACTGCTCCTTGTTTTTTCTTTATTCCAGGATCTAGGCTGAAGGAACAGCTCCCAATGGGATATGCTGTTCTTATGTTAGACAGGAAAGAGCAAAAAGGCACCGAAAGAACATAATGGCTCTTAAAGCTTCGGTTGGAAAAGAGCACACTGGTCACTTATGCTCACGTTCATTGGCCAAGGCAAGTCACATGCTCAAGCCTGTTGTCAGGGGTGGGGGCTTGCCAGATGACAATAAGTGGGGATGTATAATCCTCCTACAAGGAAGGGGGGCAGAAGAGTGGGGAACAATAATAAAATCTCACAGTACCTAATGAAAGAAAAACCTGGAAAAAATACAAAATCAGTAGATAATACATGAATAATAGCTAAATAACTATTTAAATGCTGTGAGAATATGGATGTGCAATAATAACAGATACTATTAGTATTTTGTTTTTTACTTTACCCTCGGTTTAATATACATAATCACAATTGATACATTCATCTTGAGATGGAGACATTTTTATGTCATTTTACAGGTGATGAAATTGACATTAAAAGGTTAAATAACTCAATAACTTGATACAAATAATAAGGCAGTCTTGTTACATATTTGGTTGTTTTGATATTTATAGCACAGTCTAGCTACTTCTTTCTATTATGCTACACACATCTGTGTGAAACCAAAGTGTAGAATCATGAGCTGCTTTTAGATTAGTAAATTTGAAGTGGTTTGTAATGAGATTATATTTCTTTTTCACTGGCCATGGGGCTGCACCTTATAACTGCAATAATAAGTTTAGATTCCTTGATTCTTTATTTTAAAAAATGAAACCTGGTTCTGCTGTGAATTGTATTCGATGGTAAGTGAATGATTATGAAACAAAAAATATGACAGGACTATGATTACTGTTCAATATATAGACTCGAAATATCAGTTTGAGACTAAATGATACAAGTATTTGAGTACAAGTGTTGACTAAAATCAATCTTCGATAGGGATAAAATGCGCCGCTTACGTAACACATGTGGTAGCATACAGAAAGTAATGACATAATCACCTTTACGGATTTGTACCCTCAAACTGAGTTTCTATTCTTATTCATTCACTTCAGCATTCATTTATTTATTCATTCATTCATTTAACAGTGTTTTAATAAGTGCTTGTGCAAGTGAGAAAAATTTCCTGTGTTTTAAGAGCTCAAAATCATGTGGTGGAGGCAGAAATAGACGCAAGTAATTGCTGAAGAGTGAGGTAAGTGCTAACACACGTCTATGCAAAAGGTGAAAATAACACTTAGGATGTGCCTGCGGGTTCCTGACATTTTGGTCAAGGAGAGAGTTAGAGAGGAGTGTGAATCTGCCAGGTTGTTCTAGAGAGAGTCAGGGATGGGGGTGGAGAGCGGAGGTGAGAGAACATTCTTCTTAGCGGAAGAAGGAATAAAACCCAAACATAGGTATCTTCTTTGCAGTTTTCTCTGAGTTGAACCTTACCAATTTGAAATTGTGTGCCAGCGAATCTTACATCTCATTGTTGGCTCTGTTTTATTCCTTACTTTCAAATGCTAGATATAAAAGTCTACGCTTAAGGAATCTTTAACTAGAAGTACCAGGGAAAATAGGCATGATAGTTTCAATGCACAATACAAAGAGAACACTGAAGACTCTGAATGCCTTGAGCAAGAAATTTAAAACACACAGTAGGAGCAGAAGCTGCAAAAGTTGGGAGGGACAGAAACTCTGGTGACAGTAAAGGCTTTGGAAAGATAGATAGGGTCAGACACAAAAGGGCTTCCAACGTGGAAGGGTAAAGTTTACATTTAAGTCGGGGAAGCTTTTGATAGTGGAGGAGCCCAGAATAACCAAGATCCACATCTGCTGCATAAGATCAATGCCATTTTTAAAGCAACGGGAAAAATTGGACTGAGTTGAATCTCCTGCTGTGATTCTAACACTCCCACTGCTCAGCTCTTCCCAAGTGAAGCTTCAACAGTTTTACAGAAGTTTTATTTACATGGTAGTATCAAAAGAAGGCTCTCTGTTTTTGGCTGCCAATTGAAACAACCAAAATAACTTGGTTATTGCCGTGTCTCAGATTTACGTTCGTTGATTTACTGGGGATTATTCTACTTCCAGAAATATTAAATTGTGAAATCCTTGACTTTTGTTAATGATTTGTTAATGATATGAACATCATCCAAAACTAAATGGCATTTGTTATCAGATCAAACTGTGTTCTTACAAAATCTAATCCAACACAAAGCATGTTTGAGTATTTACATAGGGAGAAATATATGAATACATATGTATATATTTTTATGTCATTTGGGGTTACATTTGTGAAGGTAATTATCTTGTAGCCAAAAACAAAAACCAAAGAACACCAAAAAAATCAGAGAACCCAGCTGAAGAGATACATTTATATAGATTAAGAAATGTTTTAGTTTGTAATTTTTATACCTAATGCTTTACATTAAAAAAAGAACCTATTTAATCTTAACTTGGACCACATGTGCATCGAATTTTTTTCTTCCCTAAATTATTATCTTCAATTTTGGTTATTGATATGCACTCTAAACACATTGATTTTCACAATTCTGCAAAATGATTTAATAAAAAAGCAATCAAAGTTTAGTTTCATGCTGACTAAATAATTATGTAGTAATGCATCAAGTCAGCTAATTATTATAGACTTGGTTCAAGGTTTCCATTTATTTTACTCAATATTAGTATCAGGTCTAAATAACAATTCTGGCATATTCTGGAAAGTAAACCATTATTTATCTTCTATACTCTTTTTGTAAACTAATTAAAACAAAAATTCTATCACGCTAAAATAAGTTTTGTTTCATACATTCTTCATTATTAATTAATTGGCAACTAAAATGCCTTGACTGAACTTTAATGTGAATTTTAGTTTTATTTAATAAGTAATTATGAGGATAGAATTTACATTTTATAAAAAGCGGGTCAGATAACATATGATATACCAAAGTTCAATAAATTAATCTAATGTATATAAGAAGGATATACATTGTCTTTAATTTACCAACAACTATAATCGTTACTATATCAATACAAGCATAGGCCACAATTCAATGTTGATTGAATTCTCCATTAAGCGAGATTTTGTTATTTTATTGTATAGATATTTACTTTATTTCCTTTAAAGGATTTTGATGACTTGAAATAGAATTAAGCTGAAGGCATATCTCTTAGTTCTTTTAGTCACATTCACTTGAATTAGCTTGGTTAAATACCATAATAAAGTGTGGCGGGTATATGAAAATGACATATTTCGATTTATACAGTGAAAAATCTATATCTTTTAATGGGCAATAAATTTAAACATTTAATTATATTAATTCAAGCTATGTATGTTTGTATTTTTTCCTGAACATTTAAAATGTAAAATACTTGCATAATTAAAAATTTTATCACTGATAGTTTGAATACTTAATATAGTTCTTTAAGTGAATATTAATAAGATAATTTAAACCAAAAATATTTCAGCTAAATTACCTATATGACATCATATTGTATTGATATTATCTTGAACATTTGTCTTTTTCATAATTGCCTAAAATTTTTAAAAATCTACAAATTAAAATGTAGAATCTAGGGGGCCGGCCCCGTGGCGCAAGCGGTTGGGTGCTCGCGCTCCGCTGCGGCGGCCCGGGGTTCGCTGGTTCGGATCCCGGCGCGCACCGACGCACTGCTTGGTAAGCCATGCTGTGGCGGCGTCCCATATAAAGTGGAGGAAGATGGCCACCGATGTTAGCCCAGGGCCGTCTTCCTCAGCAAAAAAAAAAAAAAAAAGAGGAGGATTGGCGGATGTTAGCTCAGGGCTGATCTCCTCACCAGAAAAAAAAAAAAAAAAAAAAAAAAATGTAGAATCTAGAGAATTAAGTAAATAAGTGATGAAGTTAATCAAGGTTTATCCTAACCTTTACCTCCATAAAGGTAAAATAATTACTATTCTCACATAAATTACACAAATACCTCAATTGTCTGTTTTATCTTGCGTAAGATAAAAGGTTAAATTCTCTGTTTAACATTGACAGGTTTATTGTAAATACAAAAAATGAAAAATTGTAAATATAAATTTCGAAAGTCAATATTTCTCATTTTGTTTTGTTTAA
This sequence comes from Diceros bicornis minor, assembly GCF_020826845.1. Lineage (NCBI taxonomy): Eukaryota > Metazoa > Chordata > Mammalia > Perissodactyla > Rhinocerotidae > Diceros > Diceros bicornis. The sequence continues at coordinate 12,478,256 of NC_080740.1, forward strand.
ACTAGGCACAAAAATATGCTGTTGTCTCACAACAACAGCAAAACACTTCTAGCATCTGTATGAGATGGAAATCCAGAACAGACGGGAAAGAGTTAGTCATTTTATGGAGCCGGGACCCAGAGACTGTGTTCCTCCCTGAGCGTCACTTACACTGTGAAAGTAGGGGACAAGGAGGAGAGAAAGGCAGGAGTGGAGGGGAGGGAAGGGAAAATTCAAGGCAATAAGTTGGGAAGCACTTGGGAGTCAGAAAACCTAGGCTCTGATTGCCGTTTTACCTAAAATGTGTGTTAGCTTTCCTAAGTTATATAGCCTCTGTGAACGCTGATTTTCTCATCTGTAAAATGCAGAAATGAATACAATCTTCACACAGTAATTATGTGGATGGAACAAAATAATTTCTGTAAATAACTGACTATGATGCCAGGCGTATTTCATTAAATGATTGTTTCTTTTTCTTTTTCTTTCTTTTTCTCCTCCTTCTCCTTCTCCTCCTCCATCATCATCCCTAGTGCAAGGATGGGAAAGGAGAAGGCAATAGCAGCGGCTGAGGTTCAGAGTCTGATGAAAAGTGAGTTGTTAGGGAGCCACTTGGTTTGTGCCAGGATGATTTATTGTTTTGAAATTCTTGCTGGGCAGATTAAAAATTGATCAATTACAGTGTTTAAATCTGTGCTCAATAATGCTACCTACATCAAAACAGATAGGATAATAGTTAATAAACCAATGATCAGTACTTCCCAGATGTTAAAAAATTAGCAAGTTACTTATAAAGAATGTACAATTCAGAATATATCAAAAATACTCAAAAATTGTTACCAAGAAAAAGCACTGGTCTTGTTCTCTATGGGACTTTTTATGCTTTGTGTGGTAAATTAAGGTAATGAATCTGTGTTAACTACATAATTATATTATTCTTTTTAAACAGTATTTGTTATTAAACATCTCCCTAGTTTTCTTAGAACATTAAAATTACATATATGTGTGTATGCATATGCTTATTGTAGAAAATTTAGAATATAAAAAATTGTAAAATGTAAAATAAAAATATATGTGGCAAGCCAGATACAAATAACAAATGCTTAGTACACACCAATTCAAGGTACTCACATATGAATCTCTGAAACATGTTTACAAAATGGGATCATAGTGTCTGTACCATTTTGTACCCTGAATTTAACATCACATTGTGTCATGGGATTCCTCAATGCTAGTGAATTAATTTAAATAATAAGAATAACATTCACATAGCATTCCATTATGAGGACTTAGGCCAATCATTAGATTTTTTCACATTGATCAACATTTGTTTCCTGTTTAATTTGGAAAGATGACTATGTGAGAAGAATGACATTTTAGATAGATAGGTAGGTAGGTAGATAGATAGAAAGATAGACAGATAGATAAGTGTATACATGTGTATATCTATCTATCTATATTCTAAAATTGGGAGAAAGTTTTTTCCAAAGAACTCTATATTTGTGGATTGTTTAATTGTTCTTGAATATCTAAGAGTATATTTTCAAACAATGTCTATTCATCATTCAGTAGCAGCTGAGTACAATATTTGTATGTTTCCTCACTAAAATGTTAAACAAATGTTTCATATTCCACACCTTTAGTAGAGTTCTTATTTTATCCCAAAAATCTAATCATTTTCATGATTTTATTTTCATTGCTTAAAAGAAAAATATTTCTAAAAATCTTGAGTATGCTTTTTAAATTAATAATATCACAGTGTACCGTAGGAATACAACCACAATAATAGATCCAGACAGCACATCTCTGGGTACTAACTTAGTGCTTTCTTTGCAGGCAAAGAAAATGAAAAATATTGATTCCTCAAAGCCATGTTAGTGTAGAAAAGGTCAGATATTGACCCTCTGAGGTTGAAGCTTTTTATTTTTTTGGTCTGCAGATGGCCTATTCCTGTAAACATCTATTTATACGAAATAATCCATTTACAAATTTTCCACTTCAGTTATATACTCTTACTTACAATAAACTTGAGGTTCAACAAGCTTTACATGACGCTATTAAAGATATCTGCTTGACCTTAACCATATCTATATCAGTTAAAAGTGCCAAGATATCAAAAAATTGACGCAATAAAATTGGGAGTGACTAAAATGTCAAGATTCAACATTAAATCACTGCCAAATACTATCAACGAATTCTATAATAATACATTTATACCCAGTTAAGAGTGACATTCTGTTGATTTTTTGTTGTTATATTGATATTTCAGATTCAGAGGGGTTGTTTTGGTCAGTTTCAGATAATAAAAATTCTCCAAGCAGAAGTTTTATCTCAGTGGTTGAAGAGTCCTTTGCTTTGACAGGTAATTCTTCTCTTAGGTTGGCTCACTTTTTTGGTACCTTCTGAATCTAACAGTGCGTCTCTAGCTCCTTATACTGAGGTTGATTAACTCAGAAAGAAAAGTCATCTTGTGTTATGGTTCTTTTCAAAGCGACCTAGTCAGACTTCCCCCTGGGGTGCACGTGTGGCCCATGGGAAAATACATCTATCTTTGTCCTATTTCCGCTATTCTGTTCCTGTAGTCCGCTCTAGCCAGTCTCTCGGCTGTGCATTTTTCAGTGGTGAGTCAGATATCAGTCAGCTGTGGTCCTCGAACAGCAATGAGCATATGTTAAGCTTTCCGAGTGGTTTCTCACTTGGCTTGGGTTCACACGTTGGAAGAAAGGAAGGACATTGTCCTAGTATTCCAGCAACATTCCCCGAACAAATTATGTCTTTCTCTGGCCAGTTCAACACATCGAACATTGCATACCCTTGAGACAGGTATTGGGCTAATGTTTGCGAAGATGTCAGATGCAAAATACTTTTTAAAAGCATTTAATCTGTAGGTTCTTCATAGATAATCTAGCTCCTTACCTTTATGCTCTAGAAGTACTTGCCTCCTATTATCTTGTTCTAGAATCCTAGTTTTAACTATTACGCAGCAATGCTTGCTCCCTGTTTGGGGTGTGGTGTCAAATTTGATTGAATAAACAAGGTGGAGAAGTCCAGACCCTTTAAGGATCAAGTCATGCCCAGCCAGTTAGTGAGCATGTACCCAGCAGGCCCACTTTCTGACCAGGGGTCCCACTCTGCACTGCACATCCCTACTCCTCAGAGCAGGACCTCTCTTCCAAAGCTCCTATATTATTTGAAGAAGGGCTGACATTCATTGGCTCTTTTGCTCTGAAGAACTCAGAGAAAGCAGAGTATCCTTACTATTATGAACTCTATTACTTTATTTCTTAGGAAGACAAAGATTAGTAATGCTGCAGAGCAAAACATTTCAGTGGCTGGGTCATGCTGACCAGTACAAAATTGTTTCTAAATTGCTTATTCGAAAACTACATCCAAATATATTTAGTTTGGCTCTGAGTTTATCAAGATGTGATAGGAGGAAAAATATTCTTTAGAAATTCTCCTCACAATTTAGTCTAATAATTGGTACGTCTATATCCTTTATCTTTTCTTTACTATTTCCTACTGGCTCAAATCTCACTAGAATTCTTAAGGGTTAAAAAATGGAACTTGGAAATAAAATAAAACAAAGAATATATTTAGGCTTTTTAATATAAAATATGATACACTAATAGTTTAGTTATGGTTCTATTTACAGAGCCAAAACTTTTAAATGACACAGTCAAAATATTGGGGTTCGAAATTCCACCTGAATTTCTATGTATGCTGTAGCATTTACTCTCCACATATCTCAGTTAATGCGTTACTAATTTATGACGGCATCACAAATTACCTGGAAATGTTGCTGCTTAAAACAACAGATATTTATGATCTTACAGATTCTGTAGATCGGGGATTCAGGCATAGCTGAACTGGGTCTTCTGGTGTAGAGTTCCTCAAGAGGCTGCAATCAAAGGGTTGGCTGGGACTGCTGTCATCTCAAGACTGGGAGAGGATCCGCTTCCAAGCTCATTCATGCTCTTTTTGGCAGGCCTCAAGTTCTCATTAGCTGTTGGACAGAGACATCAGTTCCTTTCCACTTGGACCTTTCCACAGGGCTGCTGACAACATGGTAGCTGGCTTCCCTCCGAGCAAGAAAGGTAGATAGCAAAGAGAAGCAATAGCCCATCACTTTTGCCATATTCTATTCATTAGATGTGAGTTACTAGGTCTAGTTTTCACACACGGAGAGAGGATTACCCAAGTTCACGAAAACCAGGAGGTAGGGCTGACTGGGGGCCATTTTGGATGCTGTCTACCACAGTTAATCATTCATCCTTCATCAGCCTTCAAACAGTAGATATATATTTTTATACACATTGCCCAGTTTTTAGAACAGCACCAACTGTGTTGGTCCCAGTTGCATAGTGTCTGCCTCAAAATTCTATCGAGAATTTAGATATTGAGTGACTCCTCCTGTCCATGTAGATGAGGGTATATGAGATGACTCAAAGCAGAGTGAAAAGCCTTTCCCTTCAAAAATGTAACTTAGTGAAACAGCTCACAATTTGTGATGCAGAAATTTTATTAAAGAATTCAATACCCTCAAATAACTCTTTAAAATCATTTGCTGCTTTGTCATATTTCAGTTGTCCAATTAAAGGATTAAACAAAACAAGAAGAAAGAAAATTTTAAAAATAGAAAAAAATAAAAACAAATTGACTGTTTTGTTTAGTAGTTTCCTATGGTTGCTATAACAAATTACCACGAACTTAGTGGCTTAAAAAAGCACCCATTTATTATTTTAGTTCTAGAGGTGAGAAGTTCAAAGTGAGCCTCACTGGGCTAAAACCAAGGTCTTGGTAAGGCTGTATTCATTTCTACAGATTCTAGGATAGAATTTGGTTTTGTTTTTTTTCCCTTTTCAGCTCCTAGAAGTTGCCTGTATTCCTTGACTTGTGGCCCCTTTCCATCTTAAAAACCAGCAGTGGCGGGTAGACTCTTTCTCACTCTGCACCATTCTGACACTGACTCTCCTACCTCCCTCTTTCACTTCTAAGCAGTCTTGAGATTTTATTGGGCCTAACTGGATAACCCAGGATTATCTCCTCATCTCAAGGCCTGCTAATTAGCAAACTTAATTCCATCTGCAACTTTAATCCCCCCATGCCATGTAACATAATGCATTCATAGGTGCTGGGAATTAGGACGCAAACAACTTTGGGGGGGCCATTATTCTGTCTGCCACATTTTGAAATGTAGAATTTAATTGAAATAAGCTTGGTATACATTGATACACTTCAATGTACATAGTATATTGTGCAATTCTTTTAGCAACTTCACAGCAGATTATGTTTATTTATTTGTTAAATGAATAAGTCAATACATTTTATTGGCTCGAGTTGTTATATCTGCTATACAAAGTCAAAGCAGGTTGAGTCTCCCAGGCTGACTAAGAGAAGTACAGGTACCTGACACTTCCTACGGAAAGGCCTCCGGACTTGGGCTGTCCTTTGAATGCATTTCCTTAGTTGATTGCCACAATTGCCAAATTATATTGTCTTTGTTCTTTACTCTTAAAGTACAGTGACAATAGATGTCATGTAATAAGATATGAAGAAAAGAAAATGAGAGCCACAGGAGGAATGAAAGGAGTAAGCCAAGTCTCCATCGCGGAGGAGCATTAGTGAAGTGAATCAAGTACACCATTTACCTTCTTTATGACCAGACCACCAGTGCCCTTTTCTCTATGGGTCCTAATGCTATGGTTTCTGTTCTCTAGTTCTTCAGGTTCTTCTATTATCTGAGATTTTCTGAGTATGTTGCAATGCAATCTGACAAAGTCTAATAAATAAACTCCTTATTTTCCTCTCCCCATTCCTAAATCTATGTTATCTATTTTAGTGAATGGCTTCACACACAGTCACTAGAACCCTGAACTCGTCTCTGGCTCTTTATCCTCCCTCATCTTCCAACCCAACTCTTTCAAGTCCTGTCAATTCCACCCTTTTGCCTCCATCCTCACTTCTAGAGCATACTCAGGCCTCCTCAGCTCATACATCCTTAATCTCTGGCTTTCTGCTTCCCATTTATCTTTTATATTTTGTCAGAAATAAACTTTCAAGATTCATATATGATTGTAATAGTCTTCTACTTAAATTATATAAACGACACTCCATTTATTATAAACTCCTGAGCCTGGCATTTAGGGCTTTATCAGGTTGACTTGAAGCTACTTTTTCAGACTCATTTGCAATTGCTCCTCTGGATATATCCAGTATTATAATCCCCTGACTCATTTGTAGTTTACACAGCATGCACACATACTTGTGCCTTTATTCAAGGCTACTATTAGGTATGCCCTTCCTCTCTTCTGCTTTTTAGGTTCCTAAAATTACCCAGGAAAACTCTGAATTCTCGCCAGCTTCCTTTACCAACCCTCAACCCAGCATAAGTGAAAAAAATCCCTGTGTTGCTATTTCTTCCCCATTTATTTTTAAATCTCTATTATAACAATGGTCTTCCTTTCTTTTTTATCTTTTTTCCCCCAGTTTGGCCAAAAGTATTTAGGTTGGTACTTAACCATCTTGCATTGAGAACCCTGATTGGAACTCAAATGGTGTCCTAGGTATGTGTATACACACAGTGTATGTGTAGAAATCTAAGATTACACTCAGCTTGAGAGAAAAGGACACTTCATGGTGAAAAAAAGTCCTCACCCTGAGATATTATACAGATGCAGAGAGCAGAGTCTGGACAACCTTGTGTGTTTTCGAGCTTTTCCATCTCTTTGTCACTCTCCCCAAAGTAGACCCTCAGGACATCCTTTCTCTGGACACATGCTCCCTTGAGGGCCTGGAGACTCTTATCCTCAGTGTGAGGTAGCCACTGAATGCCGATTTAATAAATGTGCAAATAAATGATATTAAATGAAAACTAAAACACCTCAACCTGAGTGTTCTTTATTCTTTTCTCCCAGATGTGCACTGACCCATTACTTACATCAAACTTAGACTATAAATCCTTGCATTTACATATCTTTGGAGTTCTGTGAGTCAGACTTCACCTGAATAATTTTAAGAGGCTCCTGGGGGCAAAAGAAATGGAAAATTGCCTGTTCATCCAGAGACTAGATTACATCAATTATTATTACTGGGCTCAAATCTTTCACTACCAGTCTCCCCTCTGTGACCATTTTTGTTACATAAACTTTTTATTATTATTATTTTTTAATTTGCTGAGTACTAAGTATGTGCTGTGGTGCAGTACATGACGCAAAGAGGTCATCCTTCCCTTTCAGGGTTTTGTGATGTAAGTACTCAAGTTCAATACTTAGTCTTTAGTGTTATTTTATATGAACACACATACAAACACACACACTACACATACTGCACACACACACACGTAGACACACACGCAATGTCAATAAATGAAGTGATTGCAAACCAGTGTGCTAATACAAAGTGATTCGTAGTTGCCTAACAAGAATAATTTAAAAGGAAACATATATGACAAGTTGTAATTTTAAATCATAGTAATTTTTTTCTGTTTCTGATTTTCACATAGAGTTCAAAATAATGAAAGAAAGTAGTGGGTCTCTCTTTCTATGGTCTTTGGCACCACTATCGCATATTCCTAAAGTCACCCGTGTATTAAACAGTCTCTTCCGATAGCTTAAAACTAGAAAACACCTCAGGTGGACATATCAAAGCCTTTGGCATATAGTTAAAAAGGAGCAGTAAACTAGTTTACGTGAGTTTCATGAAATCTAGATCTGGGTTGTCTGCTTATCAGGGCTGTGAGAGGAAGAGGCTCTGTATAAGTAGTTAGTAGGCCAAGAAAATATGCCATTTGGCAGAGCTTTTACACATTAATAGACTAGTGCAGGAGCTCACAACTGGTGTATCTTCCAATGACATGCTTTATTTTCACAGTGGTTGGTAAATTCAAATGGACTTTATTTCAGCTAGTTTCAATGTGAGGCAAAAACCGAGAAGTAGAGGCCGTATTGGCTGTAGGAGCAGATGGAGACAGAAAGGAGCTGAATCACCAGATTGGCCGTCACCAAAGCCAAATCCCTGGTTTCAACTCATATGGTTTCCTGAGCTAAAATCCAATCCTGGCTGAGGCCTGGCTTTGTGACTACTGAGACATGGTGCTCTGCTGACCTACTTTCCCCAGAAATTAGTATCAGATGCCCTCAATACATAATGCAATCTGAATATGCCTCTGCTGTTTACAACATGAAGAAGCTGAAGGAAATGTGAGAGGTAGAGAGAGAAGAAAAAAGAAAGAGGGGAAATGATGGAGGAAGAAAGGGAGAGACAGAAGCTATGAGCTGGCAGGCTTGGATACTGGAGGTTTGAGAGGGTCCATCAAAGGAAATGAGGATGTAGTTAAAACTTGGGGGTATTGATTTATTTTAACTACATATGTAATTTTCAACCTGTTTTTATAAAGTTTTGAAAATAACTAAAAATTGTCTCCAAGGTATTTTTTTAATAGACTATTTTTTAGAGAAATTTTAGGTTCATAGTAAACTTGAACAGAGTTCCTGTATACCTCCTCCCCACACACGCACAACCTCTCCAACTAAGGGCATCCACACCACAGCGATACATTTGTTGCCATCAGTTAACCTACATTGGCCCACTGTTAGCGCCCAAAGTCTATAGTTTGCGTTAGGGTTCTCTCTTGGTGTTGTCTTGATGTTGTACATTCTGCTTGAGAAATGTGTAATGACATGTGTCTACCATTATAGTATCATACAGAATAGTGTCACTGTTCTAAAAATCCCACGTGATCTGCCTGTTGATCTCTCCCTCCCTCCCAACCCTTGGCAACCACTGATCTTTATATTGTCTCCAAAGCTTTGCCTTTTCCACAACGTTATACATTGATAATCATACAGGGTGTAGCCTTTTCAGATTGGCTTCTTTTACTTAATAAAATTCATTTAAGTTTCCTCCATGTCTTTTCATAGTTTGATAGCTCATTTCTCTTTTAGCACTGAATAATATTCCATTGTCTGGATGTACTGCAATTTAGTTTTCCATTTACTCACTGAAGGACATCTTTGTTACTTCTATTTTTTTTTTCAGTTATGCATAAAGTTGCTATAAATACCTGTTTGCAGGTTTTTGTGTGGACATAAGATTTCAACTCGTTTGTGTAAATACCACAGTGCACAATTGCTGATGGTAAGACTATGCTCAGTTTGGTAAGAAATCACAAAACTGTCTTCCAAAGTGGCTGTACCACTTTGCATTCCCACTAATTGTGAAAGAGAGTTCCTGTTGATCCACATGCTGTGGATTTTAGCCATTCTAATAGGTATGTAGTGGTATCTCATTGTTGTTTTAATTTGCAATTTCCTGATGACATATTATGTGGGGCATCTTTTCATATGCTCACTAGCCATCTGTACATCTTCTTTGGTGAAGTGTCCAGGTCTTTTGCCCACTTATAATCAGGTTGTTTGTTTTCTTATTGTTGAGTTTTAAAATGTTTTTGTATATTTCTAATAATAGTCCTTTGACAGATATCTGTTTTGCAAATATTTTTTCCCAGTCTATGACTTGTCTTCTCATTCTCTTGACAGAAGTTTTAAATTTTAAAGAAGTCCAGCATATCAATTCTTTCTTTCATGGCTCATGCCTTTGGTGTCATATCTAAAAAAAAACCATCATCAAACTCAAAGTCATCTACATTTTCTCCTATGTTATCTTCTAAGAGTTTTCTAGTTTTGTGTTTGCATATAGATAGTTTTTCCAGCACCATTTGTTGAAAAGACTATTTTTCTCCATTGTACTGCCTTTGCTCCTTTGTCATATATCAGTTGACTCCATTCGTGTGGGTTTATTTCTGGGTTCTCTATTCTATTTCGTTGATCTATTTGTATATTCTTTCACTAATTCCACACTGTCTTGATTACGATAGTGTTATAGTAAGTCTTGAGGTCAGGTAGGCGCAGTCCTCCAGCTTTGTTCTTTTCCTTCAATATTTTAGTGGCTATTCTGGGTCTTTTGCCTTTCCATATAAACTTTAGAACCACTTTGTTGATATCCATAAAATATCTTGCTGGGATTTTGATTGGGATTGACTTGAATCTGTAGATCAGGTTGGGAAGAACTGACACACACGACAATATTGAGTCTTCCTATCCATGAACAGAGTATCTTTCCACCTCCTTATCTCTTCATTGACTTCTTTCATCAGTTTTATATTTTTCCTTATATAGATCTTGTACATACTTGTTAGACTTATATCTATTCCACTTTTTTAGTGCTAATGTAAATGGTATTGTGTTTTCAATCTCAAATGCCATTTGTTCTTTGCTGGTATATAGGAAAGAGATTGACATTTGCATATTAACCTTGTATCCTGCAACCTTTCTACAATCACTTCTTAATTCCAGGAGACTTTTTGTTCATTTTTTTTTTTACACTTTCCACATTGTCAATCATAGCATCTGTGAACCAAGACAATCTATACAGTTTTTATTTCCTTTTCTTGTCTTATTGCATTAACTAGAACTTCCAGTACTATGTTGAAAAGGAGTTATGAAAGGGGGCATCCTTGCCTCATTGCTGATCATAGTGAGAAAGAGTCTAGTTTCTCACTATTAAGTATAATGTTAACTGTAGGTTTTTTATAGATATTCTTTATCAAGTTAAGGAAGTTCCCCTCTACTCATAGTTTGCTGAACATTTTTCTCATTAATGGGTGTGGAATTTTGTTAAATTCATTTTCTGCATCATTTGATGTGATCATGCAAATTTTTTGTTTAGTTTGTTGATGTGATGGATTAATTGACCTTTGAATGTTGATCCAGTCTTACATGTCTGGAATAAATGCCACTTGGTTGTGGTGTATAATTCTTTTTCTACATTGTTAGATTCATTTGCTGATATATTATTGTGGATTTTTGCATCTATTGGTCTGTAGTTTTCTTTTCTTATAATGTCTTTGTTTGGTTTTGGTATTAGGTTAATCCTGCCCTTGTAAAATGAGCCAGGAAGTATTCACTCTGCTTCTATCTTCTGGAAGAGATTGTAGAGCATTTGTATAATTTTTTTTCTATAAATGTTTGGTAGAATTCTCCAGTGAACCCAATTGGGCCTGGTACTTTCTGTTTGGGAAGTTTATTAATTATCAATACAATTTCTTTAATAGATATAGGTTGTTCAGATTGTCTAGTTCTTGAGTTTTGGCAAATTGTGTATTTCAAGGAATTGATCCATTTCATCTAGGTTGTCAAATTTATGGCTACAGAGTTGTTCATATTATTCCTTTATTATCCTTTTAATGTCCATGGGCTCTATAGTGATGTCTCCTCTTTCATTTCCGATATCCAAGTTATCTTTTAATTTAAAAAGTAATATAGGGAGATATTGGTCAAAGATACAAACTTTCAGTTATAAGAGCAATAAGTTCTGGGATGTAATGTACAGCATGGTAACTATAGTTGATAATACTGTACTATATACTTGCAATTTGCTAAGAGAGTAGATCTTAAGAGTTCTTACTATGCAAAAAAAAAATGATAAGAGGTAACTGTGAGGTGATGGATGTGTGAATTAACTTGATTGTGGTAATCATTTTATAATGTATACATATATAATGTATACAATGTATATAATGTATACATATAATACGTATCATATATAATGTATACATATAATCTTTTATAATGTATATGTATATCAAACCATCACATTGTATACCTTAAATATATACAATATTTATTTGTCAATTAGCTTGAAAAAATACAAAACACAAAGCAAACAAATTAAAGCAATACATAAGACAGTATGTACAATTAGAAAAGAGTAAAAATCTATCTATATATCTACGCTTTTAAGCTCATTGCTTGCCATCATTGAGACGGTCTTAATTTTTTTTTTTTTCTTTGTGTGTGTGAAGGAGATCGCCCTGAGCTAACATCCGTGCTAATCCTCCTCTTTTTGCTGAGGAAGACCTGTTCTGAGCCAACATCTATTGCCAGTCCTTCCTTTTTTTCTTCCCAAAAGCCCCAGTAGATAGCTGTATGTCATAGTCTCACATCCTTCTCGTTGCTGTATGTGGGACGTGGCCTCAGCATGGCTGGAGAAGCCGTGCGTCGCACGCCCGGGATCCGAACCCGGGCTGCCAGTAGTGGAGCGCTTGCACCTAACTGCTAAGCCTCGGGGCCGGCCCAGAGACAGTCTTAATTTTTATCTACTGTTTGAACTCCCATCATTTGAAGTTATTTTCTATTCCATAAATTCATTTTTTAAAAGATATTCAAAATCTAGTAAATAAAAGCAGATTTTTTTTCTGTATGTAGAACTAATCTGATTGGGCTAGATTAATTAAATATAGTCTCTATAAAACCCATGAAATCTTGTATCTTTTAAAATGGTACTAATATCTAAATTTTTAAAAAATATTAGAGTCAGGAAGACTCATAAAACATCAATAAAATATAAATTATGTGTCCTTTAGTCAAACATATTTAGATAAGTATCATAGACCTTTTTCCTAAAACAAATCTTTTTCCTTGCAGGGAAAGATTCACCCTGAACTAACATCTGTTGCCAATCTTCCTCTTTTTGTTTTTTCCCTCCCCAAAACTCCAGTACATGGTTGTGTATCCTAGTTGTAAGTCGTTCTAGTTCTTCTTTTTGAAATGCCACCACAGGATGGCAACTGACTGATGGGGCATGTGGTTCCGTGACTGGGAAGCGAAACTGGGCAGCCGAAGTGTTGAGTGCCAAACTTTAAACAGGAAGTCATCAGAGCTGGCTCTCCTACAACAAAGCTTATATGAAAATCTAGTATGTAAAACAAGTAAAAGTGGAGTTTTTCTGATGAGATAGTTGACAAAGCTTGAAAGACACCCAGTTTCCTTCTCATATAACTTGGCTGACCCTCCAACTCCTCCACAGAATGTCAGCGTTCCATAGAATAGTCTAAAAACCACTGTCCTATTGTCCTTTCTGAAATGTCTCTGAACCTTATAGTTTGAAAGTTGGGTCCTTTGTTACTGAATGACAGAATACACAAGAAAGAGTTGCATGCAAACCACTATTTGAACTTGCATTTTAATGTAACTGAAGTTCTACTGGAAACCATCAGTCTGATTTTCCTTTTCTCTTTGCTAAACTAAATCAGCCAGGCTTTAACCCATATAGAGTTGTATTAGGGTTCGGAGTCAAGCCAGAGTAGATGTTTTTTTCCTTTTGCCTAGATCCTCCTTGTTTCATTTCCAGTGTCCCCTGGTCTTCCAAGTACGCAAAACTAAGCAGATACTTTAGTGCTCTTGATAACTGCTCATGTTCTTGACAACCTGATCCTGAGAATGAAGGTTTATTTTTAAGAAATCCCAAAAATGATGTCTTTGGAATTCAGGTGGCCTGAAAGAGTCCTTATAGTCATCTTTATCAACTATTATTGAGAGGGCTTAAGGAGATGGCTCTTTGATGTCCAATTTTTACCTGGTGCCCATTTCTCTCTCAACAATTCAATGTTGCTGAAATAGCCACGTTGTGATTAGTTCTGTTCTTTGGTAGAATATCTTCACTTAAAAAAAATTCTAAAATTTAAAAAATAATTTAACAGAAACCAATGTAGATCTAAACCACAGAGATCTAAAATATTCAAATATTTTATTGTTCCCAGGTTTATTTCAGCTTTTTTTTTTTTAAACAAAATGATACAGAAATCAATAAGGCTCACAATACCCAATTCTTTCTTCCTCCTTGGAGATACCCTCCTTCTTAAATTGGTGTGATACATTCCCATCCATATTTTTATACATTTATGCATATGTGTATATTCTTCAAATATACATGATTGCTTTATGTGAGGAAAATGTATGCAAATTGTATGTATCCTTTAAACCATTTTTTATCTCAATATAATTTTTATGAAATTTTATCCATCTTGATACATGTATATCTGTTTCATTCCTTCTAACTCCTGAAGGAATTGTAAGTGTTAACTGTAGGTTGACCCAGGCACTACGAGGGATGGTTCAAAAACGTCAGCATCTATGAATCTTTTTTCTTGACTGTGTGAATGTGCTCACAGTGCAATCTTCCAATTTCTTTCTGAGGAGTACAAAACTGTTGCTTTTATCAATTTGTTTGATATATTGAGTGAAACTACACATTACTGTCACCATAGCAGCACCTCTAGTGGACGTCATATCACTGAATATTCATATATTTAAATTAAAAATATTTAAACAAATTTACACTAATACTCATATTTTAAAACATTTGTTACCAAATAGCTGCCTTTGCCACTCTACCAAATATCACAGTAGCAAATATCATAGAGCCCTATAATCAGAAGAGATTGCTGAGTGTAGCTGTACGTGCTATGACCGCCATTTGATGTAACTGGCAATTTCTGTAATGGAAAGTGCTTAGAATTGCACAGCAACTGATTTTGTTTCTTTTCTATGGTGGGCAATAAGTGTTCCTACTTTGATTACTGTTGCAATCTTAAAGCCATATTCAAAACTCCTGAGAAAACAATGCCAGTAACTAGAATCACAATTTATCTTTTAGAACAGCAACTTTCATACTCTACCTGAGCACAACTAACATAATTAAAACAAGATTTACATTTTACTTTGAAAATTGGCCCAACATCATTTTCTTTATCCAAGGATTTCAAGTGAATTCTCTATGCAAACTTATTTTTCTTCTTTCAATTTAATGCTTTATAAAATGGCAGCAGAATTCTAGAAGACATATATTACACTCAAAATAAATATTTAAAAAGTTGTGAATGCATATTTCATATGCTTTAATGACTACATGAAGACATTTCTTTTAGTAGTATTTGGCATTCACACCGTATAGCAATACTCCATATATTATTTAAACATTTTAAAATTACAGTTTGTTGATTCCTGTTCTAAGATATTTTGTTCTATATAAGTGCTGAGAGTATTCCAAATTCAAGAAATGTTGCTGAAAATCCAGTTTTATAATAAGGAAGAATAAGCTAAATCACTGATACAATAATGATGTTTGTATATGTATGTATATATATTCGTATACATAAACATATCTGGATAATTATTAATAGAATACAAGATCGCACATAATTTTTAGACAATAGTTTTGTATTTTTATATAAGGTCTTCCTGGAAGCACGAGGAACATAAAAAAAAAACCATAAATGATATATTTCAAATAAACAAAAATAGATTATTTTCCAGTTACTTTGGGTTAAAACTGAACTTTTGAAAAACAATGCCCACTTATTTTTTGCTTCAAATAAATCCATCCATTCATGCAGCAGTATTAAAGAAAATGTAGAGATTCTTAATCAAATTGGCATGAATACATTAATCAAGACAGTACTTTATTAAATCAGTGGTTATGACAGTAGAATGAAAATGAACTTTCCAGACATGACAACTTTAATGAAATTGTTAGAGGTAATACTATCATCACATCAATCTACATGATTTTTTAACATGTAAAAAAATGTTTCTTTTTTGCCAAGTTTTCCTACTTTCTAGAGTTTTTAATACATAAGTGTTAAAAAGTATGACACAGTGCCAGCTTTTACTTCTCTTTGTATTTTTGTTTTAAACTCAGTTATTAACATTGATCCAACATTGAACACACAAAAAAGCATTTATTTGTTATCACATACCGGTTCTGGCAGATTTCTATGGCAACTTCACTTGATTTGCTTCTGAATGACGATAACAACAACAATAATACCCACAATCATGTGGAAAGCCCTCTGCTCACAGGCTAAGTATTTATATATAATATTTTATTTAATCAATTTGACAACCTTCTTAGGCACATATTATTATTAGATCCATTTTATACAACTGGAAACTAAGCTACAATTATGTTAAATAACTATCCAATGTTTCACACCTAACAAATGAAGTAAGGAAATTTTAACTCAAATCTACTGGGTTGCATCAACTATTTTCTTAAATATTTTGAATCTGCCTTTATATAAGCATATATAAACACTTCCAAACAAACCACTGAATATCTACAGTGTGCAAAGTCACCCATTCTATACAGAGGCTACATAGCTAGGAAAATCCTATTTTGATAGATAATATTGGCTCTTGAATTAGAATCCAAATTTTCTGTAGCGCATTTAAAAAATATTTATTAAATAACTCAAAACACAAATCACATTTGTTTTTATTAACGGAAACTTGCTTGAACATTTTGGTAGGCTTGACTAGCCAGGAAGAAAAAAATAGATCACAAAATACAAACTATCCTAAAGATGTTAATCATTTTTGATGAACAAGTATTTATCTGTCAAAATATGTTTTATGCATGTAAAAACTGCCTATCATTAGAGGATATAAATCACTGAGGTTTTTAAAAAGCTGTTTATGATTCTTCTGTAGGTTTAAAGACAAATCATATCATAGTTAATGACATAATTTTAATCATTCTGTGTGCTAACTTCATAACTGAATCATATGTGCCAGCAGAAAACATAAAATATTTAATCCTTAATTTCATTCGTTCATTTGTTGGACAATAACTTTAAGCATCAACTCTTTCCTATGATTATTCTATTTGCTGAGGATATATTATGAAAAAGATAGACTAGCTCCTCATCCTTACAGAACCTACATTTTAGTAAGTGAGATAGGTAATAAGCAGGTAAAAACATTAAATGAAAGAAATAAATATGGTACTCCTATAGAGATCAATGGGTTGTCTGTAAAAGCCTCTCAGAGAAACTGACAATTCGAAAGGAACTAAGGAAAGAAACTACCAAAGAGTGTTGGGAAATCTATTTCAGGGAATATTATGGTCAAAGGCTCCAAGGTGGGAAAGATCTCGGTATGTTCTAGGACTGGCAGAGGGCCAGTGTGATGTAGCACAGGGAGAAAGATGCAACATGGTATGAGGCGTGGTTGGGGAGAAAGACAGGAGCCTGTTGTGCTAACACTCCTGGGCCAAAGTAAGTAGTGTGAACAGAAGCTGTTGATAGGTTGTTAGTAGGAGAGTTACAACATTCTGATTTTATATTTTATAAAGATAACTCTGGGTCATATGTGCAGAATGGGTTGGAGAGGAACCGGGTAGCAGTGGGGAGAGGATAGGGACCAGTTCAGAGTCTGTTATGACAGTTCATCTCATAGAATGATGATGCTTGGACAATGGTGGAGGTGAGGGAGTTATAGAGAAGTGGACACATTCGAGCAAGAACCTACCTACGTTCCTGGTGCAGTTTTTGATCTAATGATGAAAAAACTGAGCTCTACTGAGGATCAGGGGAAATTCTGCCTGCCTCAGCTCGCATACATAAGCTGGCTGAGTGTTCTGTTACTCAACTGCTTAGACGAAGTGACTGCTTTTGCCCGGTAGCTGTTGAGAGTGGGCGCAATAGGCTGAGAATTAGGTGAAGAGGTAGGGGGTTGCCCTGTTTGGCAGAGGGCTCTGTTTTTGCTGAGGCACCTGCTGTCTGCCTGTGAGTCCCAGATCCTCTTGCCAGGCCTCTGGAGTCCTCTATTGAGTACAACTCTTAATAGACAGAAAAGAAGCATCTGGGCTGAAATGCAAAGTACTGAGAATGGCCATTTTCTAAATAAAGTTAAATGATCGCTATGGCTGCTGGAAAAAAAGAGAAAAAGTTCAAGAAACACTCATTTCCTTTGAGTTTCATTGTAGCACATCCTTGTAGATTTTCTTCCATCCCTCTAACAGCTCCTTTTCAATTTCCTTTGAAGGCTTTTTCATCTCCACTCTACTTCTAAATATTAAGATTCCAGTTCTCAATTCTAGTTCCTCAACACTCTTGCCCTAGGCCTTCTTACTCATTTCCAAGGCTTCAAATATTGATGAGCGATAAATGTCATCTATCTCATTCAGAGTCATCTGAGTTCCAAATCAGTTTATCCTGCCTCTTAACACCTTCTTAGAAACATCTCAGATATAATATGTTCAAAACTAAATTCTTGCTGTTCCCCACACTGGAGTTATTTACTCTCTCATTAATGTTACCTCCATTCATCTTAGTTAGTTTAAATCTTAGGACTTCCCTTTCCATTGCTCAAATGTAAAGAAACCATGACCAAACCTTGTCAATGAATTAACCTTGATGTGGGCTATAAATGTGGTCTTGGCCCCGCCCACTTCTGTGGCTTGATCTTGTCTAACTCACTCCCTCACTCAACACTCTCCAGTCCTCTGGTCTGCTTTCTGCCCTCCAACGCTTTATGCTCTCTCACGACTCAGGGCCCTCCCTGATGCTATGCTCTGCCTGGAATGTTCTCCCCCTTTCTCTTCTTGCTTCAACTTGGATGAAGGTTAAATTCTGTTCAATGTCCAGATTGAACCATAAATGTCACTTTCTCTAAAAGGTCTTATGCAAAACATCTCCTCAATCTCAATTATGTTTTCTACTATATTTACCCAAAGCACTCCCCATTTTTTTTTCTACATAACCTTTATCATGTATTGCCACAACGGTTTTGTAATTATGCCTTGTTTAACATAAGCTCAACCTCTAGAACATATGCTCCATGACAGCATGAATCTCGTCTATTTTGCTAACTACTGTATTCATGGGTCCTAAAGCGGCTGCTGAAGATCTGGACTTCCAAGGTAAGTGCAATAAGAATTACTTTGTTTTGTTTGCAATATAGAAAAAATCTTATTTTACAGCATAATTCCTAAGAAACAAAATGAGAAAAGCTGTATTTCAAAATTAGCTTATCTTTTTTAGTTAATAAAGTAAAAATAAAAGCATCTTCAAAACATACTGAACAAATAGTTACAAAGTGCAGCAATATACCATTATAATATGTGTGATTAACATAGTTTCTGAAATTTTAGCCCAATTTTTTTAAAGATTCCACATGGAAGAGGAATTAATAAAAAATGATAAAGAAGATTTGCAGCCATTGTATTTTCTCACTTCATATTCTTTTCAAAATATTGTGTGCAAGTATTTGGATTTTTTTCATTGATATGCCCTTGAGCAAATGGTTGATCACTAACGATGTACGTCATTTCTTTTGTGGTATTGTTTACTAGATTGCTTAGAAGGCATACTTGAAATTTAGAACGGGATACTTTAAAGATTTTAAGGACACAGAAATTACTAAACTTGTGAAAGTTAGCATTGTAGTAGGTTGGGATAATCTTAGGGAATTATTAAATGAACTATTCAGTAGATTGTTTAAATGAAACATTTTTAAGGAGGAGAAAATAACAATAAAAGGAATAAGCAAAAAATATTGAGAATATCCACTGAAATGTTGTTTTAAGTAATTCTATTTTTTCCTAGAATTATAGAACACAATCTTATTTAAAAATATATTATTTAAACATATTTTAAAATACGTTAGGATTTTTACCACACTAAACAATTATCAACGATTTGTGATTACTGGCTAATAAAGCCTCTAACTTAAAAAAATAACTTAATGGTATTTAGGAGGGTAAATATTATCTTGTTTTAGGGAGTAGTTTGCTTGTTGGTTGTTTTATTTATTTTACTCTCTTAAGTATCTGAAACTGAATAATTTTATGCGAGTCCAAAGTTATAAGTTTATAACTTTGTATATACGCAATATGCAAATCTCAGTAGATGAGAAAATAAGATATTCAGAGCAACATTTTCTCATGAACTTAACCTTTATATTTTTCTTCACTTTATTAAGTACATTTAAAACTGCATGAAATCTGAGTTTCTTTGTAATGATATGAATATGTGGTTTGTAGAATGGATAATACACCCATGATATGATTGTGGCTATGTAATTCTTTGTAATTTCCTTTATGGGATTTTTTTCTTTCTTTATAGGATGTATTTCTAACCAGTTTAGTTTCACTAAAACATAATGTCTGAAGAACGTTCAAAGATTTTTTTTCACCCTTTCCAATGTATCAGGAAAATCAGCCTTGATAATACATAATAAAAGTTCCAGGACTTAGCTAAGAGCCCTACTATTGTCTTTTCCTCCTTTCCTCCTGTTTTCCTGCAAATTAAAATCCAGTTGCTCTGTCTGCAAAGCAGTTTTCCAGATGTCTTCAAGTCTAAGTGAAAAAACGACAGATGAAGCATAAAAATGGAAAAGACTTGAAAAAAATGAAAACCAGAAAAATGAAACAGGTTGAACTCAATGTAGTGTGTACAGTCTTGTCTTAATTTTCTTACCAACACCTGTTAGGATCAATATAAATGATAAAACTCAGACCATTAGTCCTAAAATGAAATTCTATTAAAGAAAATATCACACAGTGTAGCTTTTTTTAATGCTCAGTCATTCAGTTTCGGTAGTGCCAAGTCATTAAAAAATAATTTTATAGGTCTGTGCAAGCTGAGCCACGGGTATTTGTTTTTCTTAATATCTTAAATATACAATTTTATGTAGGGAGAAAGCTGAACAATAAAGATTTCCTGCAGATAAGAAAATAAAGCATTGCACCTCTACCACTGCCTTAAAGGTGATCAAGATTTTCTTAGAAAGGGTCAAAGAAGACAGAGAAGCCCTAGAGAATTTTCCAACTCCTCCTGAGCCGTGGATAAACATTATAGAAAAAGAAAATGCAGGGACTGCTTCCCAACTATGAAAACATACCATCAACCTCCAAACAAATCCTTCTCTTTCTTGCAGAATTACTGATTTTATAATTTGAAATAAAGAAACTGTTAAATCTTATTTAGTTTAATACATTTGATATGTTATTTTCTCCAGTAAACTATTAAATTTTCCTAAAGCAAATTCCTTGAAGCAACTCTGCTATTTAATATTTTTATTATATTTTCTATTAGCTAATATTTTGAATTCTTCATACTTAGCCCCCACACTTTCTATTCTGTCTGCCTGAAATGTTCTTCCCCAAACCCCACATGTTGTCTCTTTCTTGACAGACAGGCCTTCCTGACGGCCTTGTTTAGACTACATCCTCCCCATAACTCTTCATTGTATTATTTTAGATTGTCTTCCTTACAACAGATCACCATTTAAAATTAACTTTGTTATTTATTTTTGCTACTTATTTTCTGTCTTCTCTCTCATGAGAATCTATTGGGCAGAAGAGCAAGAACTTGCCTGATTGATTTGCTACAATCTGGCACTTAACAAGTATTTATTTAATTGAAGCTTTGATTTTTTTGTAAAGGAGAACAGTGGAGACAACATCTCATTATATGATATACAATTTTTGACTACATTTTCTTACTTTATTAACTTTTAAATTCATATTTATTTATATTATTTTATTAACTTAATTTATTAATATTGATATTCATATCTGTCTTGCCACGCCAACAACATTTTAATCCATCTAAGCATTTGTCTTCTACTTTTTACATCTTTCCCAGGACCACTAGGGCCATTGGTATAAAGATGGTGCTGGATAAGCATTAGCTGAAACTGAAAGAAAACAAGAAAGAATAAAGAAAGCATTGAAGAAAAGAAGAAAGGAAGGAAGGAAGAAATGAAGGAAGGAATGAGGCAATGGAAGTGTTGAGCAATAACTTTTAATATAGTGGAACCAGTCATAGAGGTTTATTCTAAGGAAACAAGTAAAAAGTAATGCACTTATTTAAGAGGTAAGGTTTATTCTTGTACTTTCTCCTGAGTTTTTTCTCTACTCTTTCAAAAAATTTTAAATTAATGTACAGTAAATGTAGCTTTTTTTTTCCTGGATGCACAGTTTATGAGCTTTAGCTCATCTATACCTGTGTAACAGTCACCATGATCAGGATACAGAATGGTTCCATCACCCCTGAAAAACCCCTCATGTGGCCCCATTGTAGTCAAACTCTCTCCCCACAACTAACACCTGGAACCCACTGATCTGTTCTCCTTCCTTAGAGTTTTGCCCTTTCCAAGATGTAATATCAATGGGTTAATTCAGTACGTAACAGTTTGAGACTTGATTCTTTCACACACAGCATTATGCATTTGAGATTCATGCATGCTGTGTTTACCTACAGTTTGCTCCATTTTATTAACATATAGCCTTCACCATATGGACTTGTAAGAGTATACGTCCTAGTGAAGAATATATTGGTTGATTCTAATTTTTCGCAATTATGAATAAAGCTATATAAACATTTGGAGACTCACTATGTGAGCATAAATTTTCACTTTCTTAAGGTAAAAATCTAGGAGTGGCATTGCTATATTGTATGGCAAATGCATGCTCAATTTTATAAGAAATTGCTAGTGTTTACTTTGTACTATTTTGCATTACCAGCAGCAATGTATGCTGTTGATGCTCTGCATCCTCACACTCAGTTAGTAACGGTAATTCTCTGTGTGTGTGTGTGTTTTGCCGTTCTAAGATGTGTGCTGCGGCATCTCATTGGTGTTATAATTTTTCATTTCCCCAATAGCTAATGATGTTGCACATCTTGTTGTGTGCTTACTTGCCATCCTGTATGTTGGCTTTGTTGAAGTATCCTTACACATATTTTGCACACTTTTTAATTGGATTGTTTTCTTATTGATGAGTTTTGAGAATACTTTATATATTCTAGATAGAATTACCAGATTTTATATCTGACTTGCACATATTTTCTTCTAGTCTGTTGTTTGTCTTGAGGTTCTCTTAATGGTGCCTTTGGCATAGCAAGCATTTTTAGTTTTGATGAAGTCCTAATTACCATTTTATTCTTTTATAGATCATGCGTTTGGTATCATATCTAAAAACTCTTTGCCTAACCCAAGGTCATGCAAATGTTGTCATGCTTTCCTCAAAAAAGTTTTATAATTCAACCTATGATCCATTGTGAGTAATTTTTGTATAGCGTGTGAGGTATAGTTCTAGGTTCATTTTTCAAAAAAACGTATAAATCTCTAAGCGTGTCCATTTGTTTAAAAGACTATCCTTTTTTCCATTGATTGCCTTTATACTTTTGTCAAAAATCAATGGAACATATTTGTTTAGGTATATTTCTAGAATCTGTTCTAGATCTATATGTCTATCCTTCTGCAAATACCGCATTGTCTTTACTACTATAGCTTTATTGTAAATCTTAGAATCAGGTAGTATGAGTCCTACAACTTTCTCTTTTTCAAAATTGATTTGGCTATTCTATGTCTTTTGCCTTTTTATATAAATTTTAGCATATCTACAAAAATCTTGGGAGTTTTTGAAGAATTGCACTTAAAACACATACCAATTTGGGGAAAATTGACATCTTTAGTGTGTTGAGTCTTCCAATTCATGATATTCCTTTACAATTATTTAGATCTTTATTTCTTTTTTCAGCTTTCTACAGTTGTTAGCATGCAAATCACACGTATGTTTTGTTAGATTATTATTTACAAACTTAATTTTGTTGGAGCAATTGAAAATCATATTTTAAAAGATTATTTCCAATTGTTGATTACTAGTGTATATAGATATGACAGAATTTGGTAGCTTGTCCTTGCTAAACTCACTCATTAGTTTTAGGGGCTCTTTGGTAGATTTCTTGGAATTTTAAATTTAGAAAATCATAGCTGTAAATAGAAACAGTTTTAGTTCTTCTTTTACAAACTGTAATTTTTTTTCCTTATTGTACTGACCAGGACTCTAAGAACTATGTTGAATAATAATGATGAGAGTGTATATCCTTGCCTTGTTCATGATCCTAGGGTAAAAGAATTCAGTGTTTCAACCTTGGATGCTTTCCGTAGTTTTTATGCTAATGCCCTTCATGAGGTTCAGAAATATCCTTCTCTTCCTAGTTTGCCAAGTGTTGTATCTTAAATAGATGTTAAATTTTGTCAGATAGTTCTTTTTCAGTTGATATTATCATGTTTTTAAAAATTATTATTTAGTCTATTAAAACTGTGGATTATATTGACTGATTTTTGAAATTTGAAATTGCCTTCCATTTTCTGGATAATTCCCATTCAGTGGCAGTTTATTTCATGTATTGCTGGATTCAATTTGTTGATATGTTGTTAAGGATTTAGTTCCTATGTTCATAAAAGTATTGGTCTATACTTTTCTTTCCTTTAATGACTTTGGATGATTTTGGTATCAGGGTAATGCTGGCCTCATAAAAAGAATTGGGAAAAGTTTATTTCTCATTTATTTTCTGAAAGTGATTATATGGAATTGTTACTGATTTTTTAAAATATTTGATAGAGTTAACATCTGGCATCAGATTTTCTTTTTCAAAAGGTATTTAATTATGAAATAAATTTCTTTATAGGTATGGCACTATTCAGGTTATCTGTTTCTTCTTGGGTGAGTTTTGGTAGTTACTGGCTTGCAAGAAATTGGGGCTCCATTGTATCAAGTTGTTGAATTTATGCAAATAGAGTTGTTCACACTTTGTATTTCTCTATGTAGTGTTCCTTTTCATATCTGTGGGATCTGTAGAGATAGCCTCTCTTTCATTTCCATAGTTATTAGTTTATGTCTTTTGTGTCTTGTTGTTTTTCAACTTGGCTAGAGTTTATAAATTTTATTAATATTTCCAATGAGCCAGCTTTGGGGTTTATTGATTTTCTCTATTGTTTGGATTTTCTTATTCATTGATTTCTGCTCTTTATTATTTCTTTTTTTCTGTTTGCTTTGAGTTTCTTTTATTCTAGTATCTGAAGGTGGAAGCTTATATTATTTATATGAGACCTTTCTTATGCTCTAATATAAGCACATGACATTGTAAATATCCCTTTAAGATCTTTTTAGCTGCATCTCACACATTTTGATATGTGTATTTTTATTCTGTTCACTTTGAACTATTTCTAATTTTCCTTGAGACTTTTCTCTTACTAATGTATTCTTTATGTGTCTTGTTTATTTTCCAAGTAATTGTGAGACTTTCCATATATTTCTCTGTTATTTATTTCTAGTTTAATTTTATTATGGTCAGGGAATATAATTTGTTAAAGCTTGTTTCATGAACTGGGATAATATTGGTGAATGTCCCATGTGTACTTCAAAATACTATGTATTTTATTTGATTTGGTAGAATTATATAAATATCAATGAGTTCAAATCAGTTGACAATGTTTCTCAAATCTTCTTTATCCTTATTGATTTTCTATCTACATTATCAATTACTTAGAATATAGTATTGAAGCATTCTACAATAACTGTGGATTTTCTCTTGTCCCCTTTCATTTTTATCAGTTTTTGCTTCACGTGTTTTGAAGTTCTATTGTTAGGTTTGTACATATTAAATTTATTATATCTTCTTAGCAAAATGATCCTTTTATTAATATGCAATGCCCAGGAATGTCTACTTTCATGAAGTCTACATTGCTTGATATAAGTATGGCCATTACTGCTTTCTTTTGATTAATGTTTGCATGGTATTTATTTTTCTGTCCTTTTGAATTTAACCTATCTATATCATTATATTAAAGTGTATTTCTTGTATATATAGCTTACAGTTAGGTCTCTTTTATTTATCTAATCAACAATCTCCTTCTCCTAATTGGTTTGTGTGGACCATTTACATTTAATTTAATTACTGATATGTTTAGATTTACATCTACCACTCATTACTTGTTTTTTGTTTGCCCTCTCTTTTTTTGTTTTTCTGTTTCCTCTTTCCAGCCTTCATTTTGATTATTTAAATATTTTTTAGTATTCCACTTTATTTTATCCATTGAGTCTTAACCATATTTAGTTGAGTAGTTTTTTTTTTCCCTCAGTGGTTGCTTGAGGGATTACAATATATACTCTTAACTCTTCACAATGCCAAGGACTGTGAAGTGTCCAAGATTTTATTCCATGGCACAGCAAGCAAAATGAACTTCATATTCACATCTGTTCTTCTTGTCTCTCAATTCCCATGGAGGCTACACGGGGATCCCAGACGACTGCTGCACATACATTGGGCTTGCATCATAGCTAAGGAACTGAGAGATTGGAAATCCACATTTTTATAAAAGGCCACAAGCATACTGCCTCAGTATACATTATTTTATCATACTAGAATAAATAAACCTGTCTTCTGCTTTGGATCGATATACTATGTCTATCTTCAAAGGCTTTTCACTATACAAGTTAAAAGATATTCTGAAACAATATCTCTGCTCACAAGAAGTAAAAACACAAGAGATACATGGCAATTGTTTCCCAACAATAACCACTCCTCATTTCAATTATGTCTTGGCTTCTGTCTAGTTTTCTCGTGAGCATATCCCTGTGTTGATCACTCTGATTAATGTGAACTACAGGGGATAGAACCAAATCAGTTTAATTGGTCTTGTATAGTGCTTAATTAAAGCTACTATAAAGAAGATCTACAAAGCAGGATAGGACCAATCTGCAGTGTTGACCTCAATCATGGCTCCCAGAGTCTCAGAGCCAGCCAGGCAAACAAATCTCATAAACCATCACAGTCATCACAGTTTTCTTAGAAAACCAGGTGGCTTTCTCCTTAAGTTTCTGTATTGACCTTTCTACTTGGCCTGATGCATCAATCTAGGTACAGTAGAATGTATTAGCTATTGCACAGACCATTTTGGACCATAAGAAGGAAAACAAGGGAAATTCTATCATCCATAACAAACCTGACCAGTGAGTTGAGGCTGACATGAATGACTTTCTGTGCTGAGATGATGCCATTCATAAATATAGCTAAAGTCAAGCATATCTTTCATACCACCTTATTGGCTTGAACACTCCCCTTGTAGGGAAAACTGCCCGCAGGGTGGACATAAATGAATCAGTTATCCCTCTGGGAACTTCCTTGCCTACTCAAGAGTAGTCTCATTTTGGAAAGATCTGCAGCATCCTCTGTTAGTGTTTCCTTAAGAATTTGAAGATTTTTTATGAAAACCCCTAAGGCGTATGTCATCATGTTTTGGAGAGGCAGGCAAATTAATGCCTGGCTCCTGTACACAGGGTGTAATCTTGAAGGAGTACATGATGACTAGAAAGAAACTGTGTTTTGTTTGTTTGTTTTACAAATGTTGGGACCTATACTCCAAATGCGCCTCCCGACTGGTTCATAAGCCTTCGTGTTCCAGCAGAGCTGCGACTATGTGAGGGAAGTCGGTGACTAGAGTGCAAAATTTAAGGAGGTATTCATTCTCAGGTTCATGCAGGGGCTGGTGCTAGTTTTGCCTGTGGGTTTTAATAAAGTTCAAATAATTGATTCTAGTCCTTCTTTTTGGAATGACTGCCTGAGAGCAGTCACTTGTCTACCCAGAAAATATGTTGTCATTTGCTCACCCCAAGGAATGATGGAGTGACAAATATGACACTGGGGATGAAGAAGACATCTGGAAGTGTTGAAAGGCATTTTGATTGGGAAGTGCAGGAATTGAGGCTATCCCCTTCTGCTTCTAATAGAATTCTTAGAAATATTAAAGGGAATGTTGATTAAATAGTGGTCAGATTCATGCGGCAGAGAATGACATACTTTAAGTCAGTCAAATATAAGATGCTCTTAACAATTTGGAAGAACCAAACCAGGGAGTTTAATTTCTGTGGAGAAGGCTCAAGGGACTTCTTGTGAGTCCACAGGATGGGAGATATGAGAGAGAAAAAAAATACAGAAAATGTGCCACTGTGTTGTTTGTACTTTGTATTCTGGTTTCCTTCCCCAACCTACCTGCTACATTTACTTTTCAGGGTCCTCTGATAGTTGCTCTATATATTCCATTTGGGTTTTGGTAGTCAATGCTGCTACATTTGAAAATTAAAATACAAGGTGCCAAGTTAAATTTTAATTTCAAAGAAACAACAAATGGTTTGTTATTATATGCATGTACAAAATACTGTAAGGGACATACTTTTACTTAAAAAAAAATGTTGTTGTTTATCTGAGATTAAAATTTAACTAGATGCTCTATATTTTGTCTGGGAATCCATGGGAGAGACAGAGTAAAGTATAATTACACCATCTTAGCCAGAATTGGAACCAAAGATGCATATTGAA
Source organism: Diceros bicornis minor (assembly GCF_020826845.1). NCBI lineage: Eukaryota > Metazoa > Chordata > Mammalia > Perissodactyla > Rhinocerotidae > Diceros > Diceros bicornis. Next base: position 12,506,025 of record NC_080740.1, read on the forward strand.
ACACTGCTTATAATAACCAGGAATGTAAATACTCAAATTTTTAAACAATAGTATTTAGATAAATGATTTTTGGTACATTCATTTAATAGAATAATATATAGTCTTTAAAAATCCTAATAGAAGAACATTTAATCACATGCTAAAATGTTCACAATTCATTGCCACATGAAAAAGTGTTTTACCATAAATACATGCTATGTTCTCCTTTACTCTTGATGTGTGCTTGCTAAAGCACAAAATTTAAATAAGATCCTGAGTCTTATGCCCAAATTTCAATAAAAATTTGTTTCATAGATTTACACTCATCATACTAAGAACCAGGGAGATCTCAAATTGGATGAGAATAGACAATCAATAGATGCCAGCATCAAGATAACATAGATGTTGGAATTACCTCACAATAATTTTAAGGTGGACATCATAAACATGCTTCAACAAACATTTATGAACACACTGGAAAAGTGAAAAAAATAGAAATTATCAGCAAAGAAATAGTCTCAGCAAAGAAACAGAAGTTATAAAGAAGAACCAAATATAAATTTGGAAGTAAATAATACAATAAGAAAATTAATGAATGGGTTCAGCAGCAGAATGGAGAGAACAAAGAAAGAATCTGTGAACTTGAAAACTGAACAATAGAAATAACCCAATGTGAACAACAAATAGAAAATCAAGTGAAAAAAAAATGAAGAGAGCCTCTGGGACATGTGGCACTATAACAAAAGGTCTGGCAATCATACCGTTGTTGATCCTCCTCTTATGAGGTGGAGAATGAGAAAATGGTCGAAAAAGCATCTGTAGAAATAATGATAGAAAAACTCCCAAATTTGGCAGAGAAAGTAAACTTATAAATTCAAGAAGATGAGTGAACCCCCAAAAGAATAAACTCAAAAAAATTCATACCAAGACACAGACAATCAAACTTATGAAAACTAAAGACAAAGAAAAAATCTTGAAAACAGTGAGAGAAATGTCACATTTCATCTAGGAGAAAAACGTTTCAAATGACAGTGAATTTCTCATCACAAGAAATGGAGACCAAAAGGAAGTGACACAATATTTTTCAAGGGACAAAAGAAAAGAACTGCATATCTGGAATTCTATGTCCTGTAAAAATGAAGAAGAAATCAAGACATTCTAAGATGCAGAAAACTGAGAGAATTTCTCACAAGTACCCCTACCCAAAAATAATGGCTAAAAGAAGTTCTCTCAACAGAAATAAAATGATAAAAGAAGGAAAATATGAACATCGGAAAGAAAGATCTAACATGAATGGAGCCAAAATATTAGTAAATATGATAGACTTTCCTTGTCTATAGTTTTCTAAGTTATATTTGAAAATTGAAGCAAAAGTTATAACCCTGTCTAATTTGTTTCTCAATTTATGTAGAGGCAATATTTCAGAGAAGTATATTAAAAATGGGAGAGAGTAAATAGGTGTAAAGGGAGGTAATGTTTCAACACTTCACTTGAACTGATAAAATGCTGCTATCAGTTGACTTGGATAAATTATATATATAATGTAATTCCTGGACCAACCGCTTGAAAAGCTATAGAAGGAAATATTCAAAAACCTTACAGATAGATGAAAATGGAATTCTAAAAAAAATATTTAAGTAACCCATATTAATGCAGAAAAAAGAAAACAGAAATTTTTAAAAACCAGAGAAAACAGAAAAAAATAAAATGGCAAACTTAAGCCTTAACATATCAACAGTTACATTACATAAAAGAATATAAATATATGAATGAAAAGACAGGGGGTGGCAGAGTGGATAAAAAATCATGACTAAGCTATATGCTGTCTACAAGAAACTCAGTTCAAATATAATGAGATTTATAGGTTGAAAGTAAAATGAAGAAGAAGATATACTATGCAAGCATCAATCAAAAGAAGCAAGAGTGGCTACATTAATACCAGATAAAGTAGACTTCATAGCAAAGACAAATACCACAGAAAGAGAAATATTCCATAATTATTAAAGGGCCAATCCACCAAGAAGATATGGCAATATTAAATGTGTATATACAAAAACACAGAATTATAAATATGTGAAGCAAAAATGATAAAATTCAAATGAGAAATTGACAAATCCGTAATTAAAGTGGGAGACTTCAACACTCTTCTTTATACATGTGATAAAAAATGACATAGAACTATACACACACACATTACATTGATGCCAACCTCCTGGTTTTGATACGATGTTCTAGTTATATAAGATGTAACCACTGGGGGGAAACTGGGTGAAGGACTTCTCTGTACTATCTTTGCAACTTCCTGTGAATCTATAATCACAGTCAGTTCTCATTATCCCTGATAGTTATGTGCTGGAAAGTCACCCTGAGCACTGAATTAGCAAATACTGAACTTGTTCCTAGAGGAAAGACAGGATTGGGCTCCTGTGAGCCTCTGATCATTCATCAACTGATCAATATATGACTTTGGTTTATGTGTGTATCTGTTTAAAGACATCTTATTTAATATATATTTCTTTAAAATAGTTAATTATATCAAGTATTTCTTTATAATAAAACACTAGCTGAGAAGGGTTAACAATTTCCTGACCCTGAGTAATGCGACCATAGATTTCTTTGGCTTTCAGCTTCAGAACAAAGGTGTCTTCTACATTTTTTAATCAGTCATCATGTCATGAATACATAAATTTAGTCACTTTTCCGTCTTTTTTATAATTTCATTACACACTATAGACGTTACTTTAGTGCTTTCCAGAGCAGCTTCACAAACAGATTGCCAAAATCCTCTTCCTTTTTCTGAATGTACCATATTGTTGATTCATTAACATTGAACTCATGGTCAACAGCACTATAACTCACGCCTGAACCAAGCTTATCTAACATACTTATTTTCTCCCTAAAGCACATCACAGCCTTCTTGCACTGAGGAACACTAAACAGTACTTCAACAACCTACACTTGGGGACCAATTTAAACAGTGAAATCACCAGCAAAAAACACAAAAATGTGAAAACCATGGCACTAAATAGACTGTGGAAAGGACGTTTGTTTATAGTATGAAAGCCGAAACAGGAAGGCATTGTGTCACCTTGTTCAACCTCAGCAGGGGATGTGTGCATCTGGGGACTCAAAGCTTTTGTCCCTCTGCTCATGTACATGAACGACCATGAGAGCACTGTGAGTATTGATTTGGAGGTTATAAATAATGCTAAGGAGAGTAGAATGGTGGTTACCAGGGGGTGGGGTGAAGGGGACATGGAGAGATGTTGGTCAAGGAATACAAAGTTTCAGTAATACAAGAAGAAGAAGTTCTGGAAATCTAATGTATAGCGTTGTGACCATAGATAACAACACGGTATTGCATACTTGAAATTTGCTAAGAAGGTGGATCCTCAGTGATCTCACCACACCCACACACGCAAAAGGTAGCTATGTGAGGTGATGAAAATATTAATTATCTTTATTGTGATTATTTCACAATGTATACATATATCAAATCATCAGGTCGTACACCTTAAATATACACAATAAAAATATTAAAGAGTGGGTGAATTTGCAAATACAGAATCCGCAAATAATGAGGAATGATTGTCTTTCAAATTATAGAGCTAAAAACTTTTAGAAACAATGCCTTCCTGTTTCGGCTTTCGTACTATAAACAAACGTCCTTTCCATAGTCTATTTAGTGCCATGGTTTTCACATTTTTGTGAAAATTTTTTAGAAAAAATAAGTGACTAGAGGTTGCTATGCATGAACATCTCAGTGCCATTCAATACACAACATTTCGAGTGACTGCTTCCAGAGACGTGTGATACATAATTAGCACAATTATGCACAGCAACCATGGGCATTACACATTCCAGGGGGTACGGGGCACACAGTTAGACCATACTTGTGACTCCTAAATTGAAAGCGTGCAGAGACAGATATTTTGCTGTGGGAATTGTTGAACTACAAGGGCGAAGCAACAAGTCATTGTGTATTATTAAGAAATTCAAAGACGAAATTTTTTGGAATATGATCAGGAAACACAAAGCTATTCAACTAACACTCAAGAAAAATCCAAAGGAAATCCTAGCCAATTCATGTAGTCCAGTGCTAAGGGAAGTGCTTTGAAAAATGAGCTATTATATTACTAAATTGCTCTTTTTCCAAATTTCATGTTTTAAGTTATTAAAAAGTGATTAGTACGGGTAGAGTAGATATTAATGAACTTCAGCAACTGTGGTTTAGCCTCAGAAACTAAAAGGTAAGCAACATACATGCATATTCTACAGATTAAATAAATTAAGTAATGAAATATGTTTTTCTAAAATCCTTGTCACTTTCAAGTAGATATTTATTCCAAGAAAAATAAAATTTGAATAAGAGAAATATTTAATCAGTAGACATGTATATGTTGAAAATGAAAGATCAGAAAAAAGCAAAACTAACATGATATTTATGCTGTTAGAGAACAAAATATGAAATAACAAAAATGTCTCCAGCAAAGCTCACAACACTTTATAATCAGTTATTGATGTCGGCGTGGCTATAGTGAGATAGGAAAGAAATCTAAGAGAGCAGTCATTAATATAAAGCTCTTACTCGTTGCCAATGTCTTTATCCACTTAGTTTGTCACACACACAGGTGAATAAAGGAGATTATGATTTGCTCTTTTAAAACAGGTTTTAAGTGCCTGGTAGCGTTTTGGTGAAACCCTCTTCTGTAATGGATTTAATTAACTACAAGCCCTGGGTTTATTACTGATAATTATCCTACCATTGCTCCCAAAACATACCTGTGGCTAATTCCATTACCGTTATAAGGCAAAAGTCTTCCTGAAGATCAATATTCTATTTATATACCCGATTTTCTTCTGCTAGGTGATTAATTAAGCTCAGTGTCACATAATTTTATTTAATGGATTTAAAACAGGACAACTTCAGGTCACAGAGAATAGACAGTGGTTTCACGTTTCAAAGGTTAGCATTAATGCATTTCAGTTAATATATTAAAATTAGTCAGTAATAGAAAGAAGTAGTCCCTTGTTAGGTAATTTACCCACTCTTAACAACATGAAAAGAAAATGTTCTTGGTATGTTCTTATTTCAGCTGCCGGGCCAGTGATTTCACAAGGAAGACATTTATATATTTGAGCCTGTACTTATCTGAACTAGTGGAAGAACTTGAACTTTTTCAATTATGTATTTTGTTCTTTGTTAGTTAAAAACAATATGGATATGTATTGTATACATACACTATGTATCTCTTAAATAATGCAGCCTTATAATTTGAAATAATTACGGTGAAGGCCAGATTGAATTAATGGAAACTAAACTATAAAATATTTAAAAAGGGGTGTAGTTTCATTAGTGTTCTGTATTTCTAACAATGTTAATCACTGGATCTACTGACACCAGAGTAAACGAGAAGAGCTTTTGAATTGCACGTAATGTTGCTAAGGCGTTATGAATGTTTATAACATTTTGTTCTTCAAAAAGTGGGCTAAGTAATTTTTCATAGGATTTTATGAAAACCATTAATTTGCACTGTGTACTTCTTTCCTTAAATAGTAACAACAGCAATAATAGTAATTAAAACACTCAAATCGTGCATATAGCATGTCAGGCCCTTCCAAGAGCTGTACATATATTCACTTATTTAATGCTCACAGCAACCCTATGAGACAGGCGCTCTAATTATATTCATTTTACTCTTGAAAAGTTGAAACACAGAGAAAGGCTATAACTTTTCCAAGGTCGCAGAGCTAGTTAGTGGTAAGTTCAAGATCCAAATCCATACTGCCTGACTTCAGAGCTCACACGTCTTGTCCACACTTCCTCTCCCAAACGTTTAGTAACACTGCTAGTGAATTTTAGGTCCTGGGCAAGAAGTGTGCTCCTGTTTTTATACTTTTTGCCCTAACTCACTTTCATATTTGATGCTCATATAAATAACAGCATGAAGATTGGTAATTCTTAAACTTTTCAGGGGGAGGGGCTTCCCTGAATATGTGATGGGACCCACACATTGTTTTGCAAAAAAATATGTGAATATATACCCAAACACGCACATTCACACCACATTTTTCATACAATTTAAGATGGTCCACAAGCTGCCTGAAGTTCACCTTAAAGATCCCAGTTTAAAAGCTCTTCCCTGGGCTGGCCCTGTGGCTTAGCGGTTAAGTGCACGCGATCTGCTGCTGGCGGCCCGAGTTCAGATCCCAGGTGAGCACCCACGCACCGCTTCTCCGGCCATGCTGAGGCCGCGTCCCACATACAGCAACTAGAAGGATGTGCAACTATGACATACAACTATCTACTGGGGCTTTGGGGAGAAAAAGGGAAAAAAAAAAAAGCAGGAGGATTGGCAATCGATGTTAGCTCACGGCCAGTCTTCCTCAGCAAAAAGAGGAGGATTAGCATGGATGTTAGCTAAGGGCTAATCTCTCTTACCAAAAAAAAAAAAAAAAAAAAAAAACTCTTCCCTGTGACCTACAAGACCTACTCTACTGCTCCCGTCTTTATTTAAAATTTTGATATTTCATTAATTATGGATGTGTTTGCATTACATTTGATTTCAGCCATACAACCAAACTTTGAAACATTGATAGTTTTTATTGTGTCCACTAAGGGTAAGGAGTGCTGACTTCTCAGGTCCCCTGGCTCTCTGTGTATTACTAACCATGTGAATACAAACAGATTAATTGTATGGCCAATCTATCCTTAGCACAATAAACTAATAGCTCAATGATCAATTATTACTCCAAAATTCCTCATCCTTATGTAATAAAATAATATTAAATAAATAAAATGAACCTATTGCATAAAATAATATCTTTATAATAAAATTTAGATGTTTAAGAGAGGAAGTGAGATTCTATCTTTATTCTGATGTATATTCAGTTTCTAAAGAGAAAAAGAAATCCTATGTAACATAATAGATTTGGAATTACTCATATGTTTCAGAACATGTTTTGCTTAATGCTCATTAATGATTACTATGATTAACACCTATGAATAACTCTTCATCATTTCCACTTAAAATATTCTGCAGCAAATCCCTGGCATCGTTGCTGAGCCGTAAGCCCATAAGCTTTTGTCCATGATAATTAAATCTTGAAGTTCAGATCCTGTTTCAAGTTTTCTACTCCATAATCCACATCCCTTATAATAGACTATGAATCTAACAGTCTTTAATATATGAGTATGAATTATTTAATAAAAATATTGTTCTATGACAGCAATTTGAAAGATGAAAACAAAATAAAATGAGAAGTCATGGGGATGGACTAAAGTATTAGTTGCTGGGGAGCTACCTAGTCTGGGTAAGGTATTCCAGACGGGATGTCTGGAGAGACAAGCAGACAGCTGGGGGGATCCAAAACCTGAGGAGGAGACACCTGGAAAAGAACATGGGTTAAACAAGGAGAAAAATGTTGTAATTGTTTCTAAATACTTAGGTTCAATGAATCATCATTAGTGATATGCACTCATTTCATAATATAATACACATGTTTATAAACCAAGATTGCTACGAAATTTCTTTGATAGCTACGTAAGGAAAAAGATAGCATTAGTTATTTATGACAGCAGAATGTAAACTCGGGAATAATATTCACTGAGCATGAGAAAAGTACTAAACTTATGAAGTAATGAAAGATTTCATTTAACTTGGAGAAGCCACCAAAATATTAAATACCTGAAAACCAATATAACTTAGAAATGGATTATGAATCTCATAGGCCTTGGCTTTATTATAATAAGAATATAATTTATACTCTTAGGAATATTGAGAATACTGATTTTAGTATATTCATTAACATTCTTATATTTATTATGAAGCCAAGTCCATGTCTATTTAGAATGTATCCATAAATAGGACGTGAGTGTGTGTGAGAGAGTTGGGGGATGAGGGAGGGAAGCGGGCGGGGGCAGAGAGCACAATAGACAACTAAAGCTGAGCAGAACTTCTTTGTTTTTACATATGATTTTCTGAAGAAATGTAATTGGCTTGTTATTTATGCATTTATTCATTCATCAGGTATTTATTGATTGATCGTCAAATGATCTAAAATTCCCCTGCCTAGGCCATTTTAGCTTAAACTCACATAATTTTTTTCTGCTGAAACTGGTAATAAGGATTTATTAAAAAGTTTCCCATCACTTTATATAGAAAACCAAAAGAAAATTATTTAACAACTGTAAAAATCATAGGGAAAAGAATATTTCCTGTGGGAGTTGGTATTGTTGTGGTTTGTTTTGGTGAGAAAATTTGAGAGGAAACGACGGGTGGATGCCACTTCTGGATGGAAGCTCAAAGAACCGACAGGTGCTTCACATGTTTTCCCTCTACCACAAGACCAGTGATGTTCCAGCCGAGGGCTGCTTCTTCAGTCTAGGTGTCAAAGCGAAGATGTGAATCATGGAGCAGGGCTGTAGATGACGCATGATGGACATATTACTCGAGGGAGAAATGAACCTTGGTTATTGTAAACCATTGAGATGTGGAAGAAGTTTGTACAGCCGTGTAACTTAGCCAAAATTAATACATTCATTCCTGAATATGTTAAAAAGTTGAACTTCTTTTTAGAGCATACAAATGAAAATATTCCAGAAAATTGATTAATGTTATCAAGCGATGGCCAAATATTCTGAGAGGCTTTTGTGATACTGATCTTGAAGTCATTTCCCACAGATTGTGAAAGGAATGCCAAGACATTTATTCTCTACGAAATTGGCTCAAGATGGTTGGTCATCCTAAAAAGTAGACTAGCCTCCCATTGCAAGTATTACAAGATGTTCTTTTCATCCTGACAAGGGGATCTGGACAGACAGAGGCTTAAATGCAGGGGAAAGATCACCAAAGGGGGAAAACAAAGTGGAATAGGAGAAAACGAAAAGAATCAATGAGCAAATACATCAAACACCTCTTCTCACATGTTGATGACGGCTTACTGAGACAAAAATCTAGATAGATAAAGATTTTATGCATCCCTTGTCCCAAGAATCTTATGTAAATTTTGTTTGCATTCATTTTTATGACACACTTGTAAATATGGTTGCAAAACCCAACAAAAATATATGTAAATGACAGATAAAGGCTGAAATGTAGCATACTAGTCACTTAACAGGACTACCATATGCCTGAACATTCATTATGTAGAAAAAACAGAGAGTGAGATTTTGCCTGACAGACAAATAGGTCACAGTATATCCTGAGGAAATAACATTTATACGAATTTGAATTATTTTGAAAGTACCTTTTGGCAATAAAATTTTTAGAGATGTGGAAGTTTAGTTTGGGATCCACAGCAATTTATGAATGATTATAGAAACATTATAGCAGGTATAAATTTTTCAGAATCCCAATATTCTGATAAATCTTGCTCTGCTCAACTCAGATAATTTTTGAGAGAACAGTATACCTGGAGCTATGATGAATAGTTATTGAAAATGTAAAACCGTAATTATTAAACAAAACATATTCATATGTGAGTGAAATAGAATTATGAAAAAGCTCAATCTGCAGAAGTAAAAACAAATATGTTTAAGTATAAGGTGGTATCTTTTGAATTACTACTGGGTTTTCTGAACATTTCATCTTAAGTGCATACCTGCTGGGCTAAAAAAAAAGTCTACCCTGTATAAATTAGGAGTGCTGCATCTAGTTTTACTTGATACAGTGGATATAAGATGTTCAAAATTGCTGTTTTCTGATTGGCTGACTTTGAAACTAATTAATAAGAAAATATATTATTATTATAGTATAAATTGAGAAAGAAATATAAATTATGTTTCTCTTTGACAATTTAATGTTCTCCTACCTCAATATTTGTGCTGATATTTTCAATCTGGTAACACAATTTTGAAAAATTTAAAGCTATTTATGGGTTTGCAGAAAATGTTGGACTACTGTAGACCAGATAGCAAGATATCACATGTATTATTTCAAAGTCACAATACCAATGTACTTGAAGTTGTGATTCAATGGTATGTGGCCTCTTTTATTTATTTATTTATTTATTTATTTATTTATTTATTTATTTATTTATTCAGGAAGATCAGCCCTGAGCTAACATCCATGCTAATCCTCCTCTTTTTGCTCAGGAAGACCGGCTCTGAGCTAACATCTATTGCCAATCCTCCTCCTTTTTTTTTTTCCCCAAAGCCCCAGCAGATAGTTGTATGTCATAGTTGCACATCTTTCTAGTTGCTGTATATGGGACGCGGCCTCAGCATGGCCGGAGAAACTGTGCATCGGTGCGCGCCCGGATCCAAACCTAGGCCGCCAGTAGCGGAGTGCGCACACTTAACCGCTAAGCCACGGGCCGGCCCGTGAGTGGCCTCTTAATTAAAGTAAAAAGCATAGCAAAAATGTATCTTTGAAGAGCTGATTTAAGGTATTTCCCCACATGGTGAATCTCCATTTTCAATCTAACTAAAAATATGACCCAGCAGATGGTGAGACTGTCACTGCTGTCTGATGGGATATCGCCAGCCACATCTTTAAACTTTAAAGACCATGTCAGGTCACTGCTTGGGATATGGACTCTGACAGACCAACCCTATTTAGGTACAGAAAAGAGAAAAGTACAAATAAAAAATTGAAAGGACAATAAATTACAAGCCATTTTATTCTCAGATACCCTTAGAGCTAACTTTGACTTTGAGGGAAAATGAAGGTTAATGGATGACGAAGTGTCATATTATTGGTATGAAAATACACACATTTCTTTATTAATCGTATCAGCTGTCTAACCCTCTCTGCCACATGTCAGAGCATGATAAGTGAAGATTATAGCTGCCATCTGTGTAGTCCCTAATTTATTATTTTCTTCCAGATGTACCTTTTTGATCACATAATTCATTAAAGTGCTGGATAAACCACAAAATATCTATTAAAAATAAAAATATCTATTAAAATATATATTTACTCTATAAAAATAGCATAAAATTAAAAAAATATACCTATTATATGTTTCCTTTTTATCTTCATACATCTTGACAGGTAAATGAAACAAGGTCGTATATCTAGTATTTATTGTATATAAATCTATACTAATTCAATATCACTTAACACATATGTGAATAAGTACTAATTTATACTTGAAGAAATTATCATTACCACTTGTTTAAGAAGCAAGTATGCAGCCTTGTATACCCTTTGTTTTTAAACTCCTGATGTCTAACTTGAATCTGATTATTTGTTAATCTTTTTTGTAAGGTGTTTGTGCACCAAAACAACCTGTCCATTTTGTAAATGCTAAAATGGTGATGGAGAATAAAGGATAACTGATACATCTTCATTTACCCTTTATATTAGAGAGATACTCTCTCCAAAGTAAATTATGTCTAGATTAGAGGCGATTTAATATGTTAAATTATCTTGTAGCTTTGCTCTCTAGACTTATTTATTGTATGTCCTATGGAGAGATAAAAGGCACAATTGAGAAGGATAATTCAGCTAGTGGTAGACTGTCGTCACTACCAGTATGTAAAACAACAAGACTCATAATCCCCCAATTATCCCTTATTATCTATTCTGAGACCCAGCCAGAGCAACAGCTGCAATTACCTAGAAAGATTAACTGTATTTAATTGCTCACTCGAGTGGACTCCCAGTTCTGCCCTGAGGGTTGTGATGTGAAAATCCCAGCAGATCCTGTGTTTAAGTGAAATGTTCTGTTCTGTGCTTTCACGCCAGTTAAGGCACAAATGGATATTTTCACTATAATGATAGAGGTGGACCACTTTCCTCTCCCTGGTGATTTGAAATTGTAAGGGCTCTTAAATTCCTTTTTCTTAATTGTTCTATTTAGCTTGCCTATAGGGGAAAAATAAAGCCTAATACAAACCAGTCATCAATGGAAAGCATGTAACTTGAATAAAAGATGATTTACAAGTGGCATTTTGCAAAATATGACGTTAATCATACTGTGGATTCTGCTCAACTAAAAAGGATTATAGGAAATGGGAGTGACTGAGGAAAAAAATGTATATAAGTAAGTATAGAAATTTGAATTAAATGTAAGCATATAATTCTCCAAGTTTACCACAACAGATTTCACCAAAACAAAATTGTATAGAATGTTCTTCAGAAAGAAGGAACGTAGGTCTGAGATTTATAAAGGAATGAAGAGCAGAAAGGCATTGATAAGTATGTGGGTATATCTAAACAAGGCTGGCCCTGGTAGTCTAGTGGTTAAGATTCAGGGCTTTCACCACCGTGGCCAGGGTCATTTCCCAGTCAGGGAGCCACACCACCTGTCTGCCGGTTGTCATACTGTGGTGGCTGCATGTTGCTGTGATGCTGAAAGCTAGGCCACCAGGATTTCAAATACCAGTAGGGTCACCCATGGTGGACAGATTTCAGTGGAGCTTCCAGATTAAGAAAGACTAGGAAGAAGGACCTGGCCACCCACTTCCAAAAAATTAGCCATGCAAACCCTATGAATAGCAGCAGAGCATCGTCTGAGAGAGCACCAGAAGGCGAGAGGATGGTGCAAAAAGACCGGGCTGGGTTCCCCTCTGTTGGACACAGAGTCGCTAGGGATTGGAATTGACTCGACAGCACTCACAACAAATATCTAAACAAATATTGACTATATAAAGCAAAAACAATAATGCTATGCGGGGTTAAAAATAACATAAAACTAAAATATAACTGTAGTATATAAATCAGATGAGATTGTGATTGGAATTAAGGTTGTATTTTTTTCGGGGGGGAACGAGGATTAAAAGATAAATGACTAGATTTTGAACAGTAAAAGAGGGGCAAAGATTAAATAGTAAATTAACATTAGAATTTTTAAAATTTTAAATTTTCCACGGTAACCAATAAATAAATACATTATATAACTCTCAACGTAGTTGGGGAAAACTATGGAATAATAAAATAAAATCGTTCTATGTAAAAGAAGGCAGGAATAGAGAAAATAAATGCACAGAAAGGCAGAGTAAACAGAAAACACATAAAAGCGATGGTATAAATAACTCCAAATATTGTAAAAAATATAAATGCTTTAAAGAAAAAATGGTCAGAGAAAGAATATAAAAGAAAAATCCAGAAATGTACTGTTTACCAAAATCTATATTTAAAACAAGTGTAAAAAACAGTTGAAAGTAAAATGATGGCAAAAGCTATGCCAAACAAAAACTTACCAAAAGAAAGCTTTTAATATTGATGAAATATGCTTTATATTTTATCTTAGAAATAAGGAGGATGTGCTTGAAGCCGGCCTGTTCTCCCTCGGATCCATCCTTCACTCTTCCTGGCTGTGCCCATTGATACAGAGGTTCTGGCCTCTGCAGGCTCCATGTCACCTGCTCGAAGAGTGGCATCAGCAGGAGACTGAGGTGGGCAGGAAGGGAAGAATCAGATCGTGTCAACCCCTCTCTCTGTGCCTCGGGCTGTGGGCCCCAGTGGTCCCCTCTTCCCCGTAGTTGAAGCTCTGGCAGGACAGATCCACACTGGCTCCAGGACTCAGGTCCCTCCAACACCTGCCTTTTTTCCTCCGGTCTAAGCACAGTAGTGGTTTCCTTCTGTTGCTAATTCCTAGGCTGCCTCAACTTTTCCTGTTGGCCTCTCATCTCTCCTGTGTAACTTAATTCTTGGTTTTAAATTCCCCCTGTTTGAATCTCTTCCTGTGGTTTCTGTTTTCCTGACTGGATCTTGACTCCTTATTAGGGATCACTTTATGAGGATGAAAGATTTTTTTCACCGGAAATGTCTGATGATTCTAATTTGGTATACACCTAATAACATAACTTCAAAAGATATAAAATAAAAATTGATAGAATTACAAATAGAAGTAGGTAAGTCCACCATCATACCAGGAGATTTTAACATACCCCAAACAAAGTTTCTCCTCAAGTACAACATTCTCTCGAGCTTATTAGCTGTGAATTCCTATTTCTAAGCAAATTGTATACAAGGCATCAATTAGAAAACAAGTCTTCTGTGTGCTCAATTTTCATTTGTGTTACTCACCCTGACTCTCTCTTAAGCACATCTGGGACGCCTACTATGTGCTGTTACTAGGCACCTGTGAGAGAAAGAAAAATAAAAACCCACAAGAATCTCCAATTCTGTGGGAATCCAGTCAATGTACATCATCATGGAATAGACCCAATATACCTGTGGAGATATGTATGAAGTGCCACACGAGGGAAAATGCCTGTGAAGGGCATTAAAACTAGGTCTTGAAGAATAAAAGGCATTTGTAAGAGGAGGAAGTCAAAAGTATATTTATTAATTCTTTTATTTATATATCCAATCCTGATCATACATTTATCTTGCTGGACACAATTCTGGTACTGAGCGTATAATTTAAAAATATAGTGGTTGCCCCTATGGGGCTCATAGTCCACGGGGGAACACGAGAGGACTCAGAAGGACCTGATCTCTAGGTTGTGGAAGGGGAAGGTAAGGAAAACTTTCTAAAAGAAGTGATTGGATGATAAGGATTTTGAAAAATTAAGTAGTGTTTATCAGAAGAAGGAAAAGGTGGAGCTGGTGGAAAAGGATGGGGACACTGTTCCAAGTGGAGAGAAAATATTCCTGCAAAGAAAAACATATCTTTTTTGTTTCCTTTTTCTAAAAAAAAAAAAAAATTCCTCCTATACTCCACCACTCCTGCAAACTGAATCCATATTTGTAAATAAAAAAGTTGCTTGGCGTGAGATTTCTGTGTCTGCACCTCTACGGATATACTATTTTAAACATGTTGATGTTCTGAAAAAGGTGAGACAGGGGGCCGGCCCGTGGCGTAGCGGTTAATTGCGCATGCTCCGCTGCTGGCGGCCAGAGTTCGGATCCCTGGCGCGCACGGATGCGCTGCTTGCCAGGCCATGTTGTGGCGGCATCCCATATAAAATGGAGGAAGATGGGCACAGATGTTAGCCCAGGGCCAGTCTTCCTCAGTAAAAAAAAAAGAGGAGGATTGGCATGGATGTTAGCTCAGGGGTGATCTTCCTCACCAAAAAAAAAAAAAAAAAAGGTGACACAAGGATTATACTTCATATTTGACTTCTGTATGCAGTAGTGTCAATCAGGAAGACATCCTTCCAGTTTAAAGAGTATTTTTGCATTTCTGTTTGACTACGATTCCTTAAAGTAAAAGGGAAAGAGAGAAAGCAAACTTCCCGAGCCCAGAAAAATCAGTTGTTATTTTAAGCCACCTTTGTTTACTGATACCTCTAGAAGGAATTGTGAAACAGGAAGAATTTTATTGGCTTTAGGTACAATTTTCTTCCTGTTTTATGTCCCTCTTCTCAGTTTTCCCTTGGGCCAGCAAGTGGTTCCTCAGTTCCTTCACCGGATCTGAGTATCTGCTTAGGAAATGGTACAGATTATGCACTAACCCAGAGATATCCATCATTGATAAACAGCATATTAAAGGCTTTGCTTGTCTTAACACAAGAAAAGGAGTTTTGTGAAATTCCAGGCAGTGTTTTTAGTCGGGCTGGTGTTCTATAGATCATAACACATAAGTGGAAATGGATAATGCCCTCTCACGGGACAAACTATGTTTCTTGCCCACCAATAATTTTACCACTTCCCTGAAATCTTAGGGGTGAAAGGACCCTTTCCAAAAAAAGAGCCAACATAACTCTTGTCACAATTTTGTTGTCATTTGCTTTCTCCTTTTTAATTGAACTTTGATGCTATCCAGAATCCCTGAATATCCTAAAATCAAAATGTTGAATTCTGAACACCATATAATGCACATAGAAGTAGACTATAAATTCCAAGAGAGCCAGAGAGGCACAAAGTGGAACAGAGGACCTCACAATTTCTGAAAAATACCATTTTAGAAATCAAGTCTATCCATTTGTACCAGTGGCAACCAATGGCCTAATTTGCTAATAAAATTGTCTACAATTGAGATGAATATTTGATTTTTGCAAAGTTATTATTTGGGACTTTCAATTTGCGTATTCTGTTTCACCTCAAAAAACACACCCTTTATGTAGCTAAACTAACCCTTTTGACTGTAATTCATTTAACTTTTAAAAGAAGAAAGAAAAGTATTGAATTCTAGATGTATTTTCATACATGTTCACAGAGTAATCTTTGTATTAAAAATTCCAGAGATGCCAAATTACTCCAAAAAACCCAAGGTTGCCAGTAGTATTTACTACTTAAATAGCAGTAGCATTTACTATTTAAATTCATACCTTTAAACAATCCCTCCAACTCCCTGCTCCACAAATAGTACTCCCTAGAAAGAACTTATCACTCACACCTTTTAGGAACAGCTGTATCAAAGTGTACTATACTGCATTTCACTGATGCTTCATAAGAAATAGTTTCAGTCAATCAAACAGTAAGCTTAAAAATTATTTCATAGTTTTCCCCAGAATCTTGACATTTCAAGTTTTCGAGACTCCTGCTTTTTTTTAAATCTGACCTTTTCTACCTAAATATCATATTTTTGCATTGCATTTTGATAACTCAATAACATTTTTAAATGAACATTTTGTGCTTTCTATTTGAAATTATACAGAGCAACATGGCACCAGCAAGTTCTATTTTTTAATTTAAATTATTTTCATGGCTTTGAGCAGACTTTAACCTTTAAAACAGCCTGGATGCCATTCTGATTAAGACCTCCACTATTTAGCTCGGTGATTCAGCAGAGTTGGACTCTTTCCCCTATAGCAGTGTTAAGCAAACTTTTTCTTATCTGAGCCAATGGAGAAAAAAATAAAAATATTTCTTTTCATTCAACATGAAAATGTTATTATCGATTTCCACAGTGCAGTGATAGAGAAGCTGTCTAATTGAATGCATAGAAGAATATCAAAAAGAAAATTGACCTTTTTATTAGACAATAAAATACTACTATATAGAAATATTTGTGATTTTCAGCATGAATGCTTATCCTTTATAGTTGTATAGTACTTTAGAGTTCCCAGAGAACATTTGTATAACTTACATTACCAGAAAACAAAGTATGAATTAGGCATTATTACGCTATTTTGAGTAAATGGAGTCAGATCCACAAACTGCCTTGCCCAATCTCACAGGAAAAATTAACTCCAATTATAGTGCTGGAATCATGCCCCTAGACATTCCATCATCAAAGAATAAGCCCTTTTTCATGAACAAGGAAAGTATTTTTAAGAATGTCTGTGCTGTGTGACTACAGAAAGTTTAGGGTTTTTATTGAGTTCTGGTGCCAAGTATTTCTGGACCACAGTCTTCCAGTCACTGGTAAAGGGGCTCTGGTCTGTGCTCCGGCCCCTGCAGATGACCTGGTGACTTGCTTTCTCAGCCTGCCATCAGTCTGCCCATAACTCTTCACTCCACACACGGCAGCAGATTTCTACCTTGATTCTACAGAACTCTGCTTAGTCCAAGCTGTAACTCTAAACCAAACTTGAGTGAAAGCTTAGAGATAGCAGGAAGAAATTACAGTTCAGAAAAGAAAATGTTAGCAGCAGACAGGGGCCATGAATTCTCCCGGATACCACAACGCTGAGTCTTCACAGGGCCAGTCTTTCTGGCTCTCTTTCACCTTGTTGTCCATTCTCCTGCTGTCAGACGGCAAGGGCCCATTCATCTCCCTCAGTGGCAAAGTTCTGAACCTGACTTCTGCCTCCTTTTCTCTAGATTACCGTGGTGATGGAGGAAAATGTTATTTTCTACTCCCAGGCTCTTGTCCAGCTCCGATCAAACTCTTAACAAACTTTAAAAATGCAAGTAATCCACAATTAAGACAAACTCTTAAACTATTGTGCGGAGTAGTTTAGCTTGATCACTCCAGAAAGCCTGCCATTTGGCTTTTCTCTTGCAAAAACAAAATGCCCATTAACGTTTTCCGTTAATTCAAAAAAGGATTTTTGCCCAAAAAAGGATTAAAAACTACTGCTGACAACTTTAAAATATTGGTTTTGTCCTCTTTGTTGCAGAGTCTGGCAGCTGATCACCAAATCCATTCCTTTTGTTTTGGCCATACATTTACCAGCGTCCTTTGCACTCGAGTTAGCATGTTAGCCAAAGGACTGTGAGTAAAAGCAAAAAACACCACTTCTAGACCATCCCCATAAAAATCTTCCGTGCATCGTGATCCATGCTTTTCCCTTCTGTGGCTTCATGCGGAGGAGCATGGCAACATTGGAAGCCACGTGCTGAAGGTGGCAACGCCACAAACAACAGCCAGGTCTCTCTGATCACTTGGAGGAGAGTCTGCTGTCAGGGGCAAGGGCTCTGGACTATTTAGTAGTAAGAAATAAAGTTTTCTTGTGTTAAACAATTTGAGGGCTTTTTTAAATATAACATCATATTTCATTAACTATTGCATCTATTTTCTATCCTATTAAGTTTCAAAAACATTGAGTCCTTCCTTAAAATGTGTTTACATTGCTTTATGTTCCAGATTCTTTGGCAGAGAAGCAGGTGCAAGGACAGAAGTCGGGAAGACCCCAGTCCTTCCTGAACAGGAACCTCCCTTTCCTGTGGTTGTAGGAGGTTCTCTCTGCTGGGTTTGGGGAGAGCTGGGTGAGCTAGGCAGCCCCAGACTACACCAGTGCTGCCAGTTTACCCGCTTTGTGCCCAGGCTACCTGGCTTGAGTCAGCAATGACTGGTAACAGGAAACCACAATAGGCTGTGGATCTTACCTCCCATGTTTCTTAGCCTCAGCCCTCACGTTCCTCAAAGGACATTCTCCCCCATAATCCTCAGTGTCTTCCTCAAGTTCTGCCTCCTTCTCATGAGTCTGCTTCAGAAGATTTTTCCTTCCAGTTGTATTGCTTCTTAGTTGCTGAACATCTGCATTTGACATTAGATCTTGGGCTTTTCTTTAAAAGCTGCATGTACCAAGAAACCTCATCCCTTTTTTACCGTGTTACCCTTTCTAAGGAAGAAAGACAATGCATCTTGCCCCAAATTGCATTATCCAAAATTAGACAATAACGGAAACATAAAACCCCATCACTCAATTTCTGGTAAAAGATGAGAATGCCCTGGTTAAGATGTTATAAGTATTAACTGAAATAATATAAAACAGTCAAGGGGAAGGCAATGGCTCTAATGAAATTTAGTGATATTTGAAATGGGCAGAGTCTGAGTACAGAGAGAAAAAAGAAGAAAAACAGATAAGGGAGCAAAGGCACCTTGGCAATGGGTTAGGGGTCACACCTAAATGGGCAAAGTGTGCAAAAAAGCAGGGCTGGAGACCTAAGAGACACAACCACTCTGCAAACAACAACAACTAAACAACTTTGATCCTGTTCCTCTCTCAAGCTTTCATTCTTTTCCTTGAACCCCAAAGCCTCTCAAAAGAAGTTCTTTTGTAGTTGCTTTATTTTCTGACCACTTATTCACTTCTTAACACCTTAATCAGCTTATGTAGATTTTGTGGAAAGTCACAAATTGTGTGGATCAGTGCAGTGGTTAAGAAATAGGCTTCAAAGTTCTACAGATCTGTATTTGAGTCCAGACGCTGCTATTTAACAAATGACTGAAAGAGTTACTTAATCCCGCTAAACTGCAGTCCTCACATGCAAAATGGAATGACAGTATTTGCCTCATATGGTTATTATGATAATTAAAAGAAATGAATGATGGCCTGCCCCGTGGCTTAGCGGTTGAGTGCACGTGCTCCGCTGCAGGCGTCCCGGGTTCGGATCCCGGGTGCGCACCGTCGCACTGCTTCTCCGGCCATGCTGAGGCCGCGTCCCACATACAGCAGCTAGAAGAATGTGCAGCTGTGACATACAACTATCTACTGGGACTTTGGGGGGAAAAATGTTCTTAAAAAAATAAAATAAAATAAACAATGGATGAAAAAATTAAAAAAAAAAATGAATGAAGGTAAGTTACTTACCACAATTATTGGTATGGATAAATAATAAATGGCATTGTTATTCACTGAATAGAATCTCTCTCCTCAGTCTTTTCCCTCTTGACCTCTCAGAAACATTCAAAATAGTGAATTCCTTGAGACTGTCCCCTTTTCTGATCTCCAGTATATACCTCCTCTTGATTGGGGAACACTGGTTTAAGAATAAGAAATACACTCTTTACTGTAACATTCAACATCGCCCAGGAGTCATATTCAGCTATCTTTTTCAATATTATTTCCTAAAAACACTCTTCATGAACTTTCACTCCAGTCCAACTAAATTTATTTGATCCTACAGATATACATCTCAAATTCTCCTAGACTATTTCATTTCTTCATTCCTCTGTGTGAAATTAGTTTCCATTCTATCATTGCTATATTTTCCATAATCTGAGAGGAATTCCTACACTTTTTTTAGAAGCTCAGAATTTAGTTGTATTATAGAATATTATTGTGCTTTATCTATCTCAATCATAAGTATCAGATCATTACACAAATTGCTCCTTTTCTTTTTTTAACTTCATGGAAATCGTCATAACTTCTTGCCCATTAACTACCATTTTTATTTTGGGATTATAAGTGTGCTTGGAACTAGAACAATTTGATTTGCATTTTCTCTAAGCAACAAATATCAGAATCCTGATATAGACTGCTGGTTTTCAACAGAGGTGAGACAAATTAATCCAGCAAGTGACATTTCCTAGGACATGTTTTATGCTTAGCTTGTCACTGGTAATTGAAACAGAAGGTAGAGTGGTTTTAAACCTTCCTAACACTATATCCCTTTACTGTGGCTTGTCAATTTTTGCTTCTTTTCCTGTTTCCAAACAGTTCATGGCTCAGATAAGAAACCAAAGTTTAGTTGGAAAAATAGTGTGGATTAGTCAAGGTAGCAGGAGTGACAGAACAAAGATAGAATCTGTGATAGTGAAACATACAATTTTTAGGTGCACCTGTAATCTCCGCCTAACTTGAGATATTTTGTGCACATTTCCCAAAGACAAGGACAAGCAGTTTTATATCTCTTGTTATGTGCCTTCAGGTTCTTTAAAGATTGCTAAAAAGTATCAGCTAGGTGTTAATAAACCTTTTCCAAACTACAACTTACCTATATAGGCATGATCTCTAAAACTCAATAAATACAAGCCTTTAATATATTTAATGCACATTTATAACCAGAATCCCCATTTCATAGAATATTTCAGATTAAATATTATTTATTTCCACTAATATATCCTATTAACATGTTTTTTTTATTTTTACTCTTTCCACATATTTGCTTTATCTAAACTAGCATTATTTTACCCATTGATGGAATGAGATAAATTCCTGTGAGGACTTGTATAAGTTCAGGTCTCTTGAGAAGGAGATTCCAATATGGAAAAAAAAAAACATTCAAAAGATTTATTAGGGGAAATGCCTGTGAGGGCAAATTGAAAGTGTGAGGGGAGGCGGTGCTGGGAAAGCTATCAGACTGCAGTGTAGCTCTGACTCTTGTGGAAGAGAGATGGAAGGAAGGAAGTTTGTGGTGGAGGGTCTTAGATTGCAGTGCGGTTCTAAGGTGTTCAGCAAGGCTGTTGGGGAGTCTTTAAGGCAAAGCTGCCCATCAGAGGAATCCCGTATTTCCCAGGAATGACTCTGTCTTAGTGTCTCTGCCATGCTCGGTCATCAGCAGGAGGAGAGTGTCTCAGCTGAATCATGTAGACAGATCTCAAAATCCAGCAGCCTGGGCTTTGGTCAGTTATGCTCTTTGACGTCAAAGATTTGAGAGAATTTTTTTATAGCAGCCACAGAACTCAAATTCAAAACCTTACATTAAAGAAGAAAATAGGAAATTACACATAAATTTGCTCTTAAGTGAGGGGGTTACGTGGAAGTATTATCTCTTATTTGAACATTGTTATTTATGATGTTTGTACTTTTACTTCTGTGTGTATTAGAACATCTCATTAGTTTTTTCATAGAAAATACAGTAAAGTGCTTAAAAAGAATGGATCCTTTATGCTAATCTTTGAGGACAACCAAGAAAAGGTTTGGGCAATCATTGTCATAAACCACAGCAATCTCTGGAAGAAGAAATTCAAAGGATAGATTGGAAGATATCTTCTCTAGACAAGTAATGTTACCAAACTGAGCCTTTAAATTCTGCTACAAAGAAATAAAGAGGGATAAGAACATAGCCTAGCCTAAAAAGTATAACACAATAGTTCCGATAAATGTGTGGCTCCTTGATAATTCTCCCAAAAAAGTCATCTTTCAAGAACTGTCTATCATTCATTACATGCCATATCAGATTCTTATAAACTATCACCTAAGAACTACTAGTTGTTCACTTTTAGAGGCCTTAAAGTTTCTCTAAAGAGAGTTTGGAATCTGCCTTCTTTTAAAAACTGGAAGCTGTTATTTTTGGTTTTAATTTGTAATTTTAAATTAAAATTAAGTGAGCTAATGGAAAATGAATACACTTAAAGGATTTTTCTACACATTTTCTATATTTTAACAACTAAAATTTCCAAGAAAAGTAACGTGGCCAAGGAGAAAATGGTTGCAATGATATTCAGAAGAGGTAATACGTTTATATTCTTGCCAAAAGTAGTCATAAATTACGTCAGTGACAAAGACAAGCTGTTGTTCCTACTAGAAGAGATGAAAGTACTTAAGAATGCCTTCCTATCCTCTGGGTTCTTCATATTACAATGAAGACACCCATATATACTTGATATAATTATCATCAGAGTTATTTTTCTTCTCCATATTTGCTGTATTTGATTGACTAGAATCTCAGTCACCATACATTTGATGTGTTGATGTTGATGGGTTGTTTGTAAAGCTATATCTACCTCCCAACATTGCCCTGCTACCAGTAGCGTAGTGTTCTGAGCTGCTGGTGACATTCTAAATGCTGACCGATCAACTGGTACAAACTATCACTGCAGATCATGAGTCTGTATGAGAAAGCAAAAATCAACCAAATGAGACTTCCCTATCATGAAAAGCATGAATATATTATTCCTCATAATTTTTCTTAATAATAGTTCTCCCTCTTTATTTTTAAGTGGAAGTTGTTATAACGATGGGCAGACAATGACCTAGGCAGGGAGTGGGAGGGACTCGATGATTTCGCACTGTGGCTTTAACTTTGGGCACAATATCTATAGCACTGACCTCTGTATTCACTCCATTTCACCACTGGCCCCAAAGATGTGCCAGCGTGGGGAGCAGGTTGGAGGCACGTCCTGCTTTGATAATACATGTATATAAATCAAGGATGTAGCTGATCGGTAATACACCTTGAAGGTGAAAACTTTATAATTTAAATTTAGGACAAGATTAAGAGAAAAGTAGTAATATAATCATGAGCTACTGTACAGATTTCTAACCTTTATTAACAAACCTGGACAATCTTAAGAGGCATTAGTTGGATTTCAAGTGGAAACATTTTAATTTAATATGGGCCATTTTCTTATCTAGCTATAGTTCATAATAACTGAGATTTACCAAGATTTAGGTAGGTATCAGCATGTCCTAATCACTTTATATGCATTTTCTGGTTCAATACTTAAACTATTGTATTATTTTGTCCATTTTGTGGGGTGAGGAGACTGAAATACAAAGGGTGTGCAATGCCCTGCCTAAGATCCTGTTAGCAGGAACAGAACAATCTGTCCAGAGCCCATATGCTCCAACACTTACTTCACTGTG
Source organism: Diceros bicornis minor (assembly GCF_020826845.1). Classification (NCBI taxonomy): domain Eukaryota; kingdom Metazoa; phylum Chordata; class Mammalia; order Perissodactyla; family Rhinocerotidae; genus Diceros; species Diceros bicornis. The sequence goes on from NC_080740.1 coordinate 12,529,546, forward strand.
GCCCTTGTTGCTACTGAGAGAAAGACCCCAGCAGAGAAGGTGTCTCGTGAATGAAATTCGGCAATCAGTGTCTGCACGACTGACTTTTAGAATTTTTTAGAGGAGAATCTTGAATTTTGTTAGAGATTGTACAAGATGGACTTAAAGCTTTTAAGCTTATAAGTTTTATGAATTTACTCCATTGAGTAACATGCTGCTATTGAGGGAAAAATACAAAGAGAAAAAAGTTTGGTTTAAGGTAAAAGTACAAACTTGCTTAATCAATACTATATTGTTTAATCAATGCTATTAAGCACCTTTAGTCACATTTTTATAACATTTAAAAGCTTTTGGATACACACTTAGAATGGCCAAAACTGGAATACTGACAACCCTAAATTCTGGCAAGGATGCGGAGCAACAGGAATTCTCATTCATTGCTGGTAGGAGTGCAAAATGGTCCACCACTTTGGAAGAGAGTTTGGTGGTTTCTTACAAAACTAAACCTACTCTTATCATATGATCCAGCAATTACACTCGGTATTTACCCAAAAGAGTTGGAAACTTATGTCCACACAAAAACCTGCACACGGATGTTTATAACATTTTTACTCATAATTGTCAAATTTAAAGCAACCAAGATGTCCTTCAGTAGGTGAATGGATAAATAAACTGTGGTATATCAGAAAATGGAATATTATTCAGCAATAAAAATAAATGAGCTATCAAGCCATGCAAAGACAGAGAGGAATCTTAAATGCATATTACTAAGTGAAAGAAGCCAATCTGAAAAGCCTACATACTGTATGATTCCAGCTCTATAACATTCTAGAAAAGGTAAAACTATGGAGACAGTAAAAAGATCAGTAGTTGCCAGAGATTGGGGATTGAGGTGAAGGATGAATACAGACCACAGAGGACTTTTAGGGCAGTGAAAATACTCTGTATGGTACTATAATGATGGATAGATGTTATTATACATTTGTCCAAACCTATAGAATGTACAACACCAAGAGTGAACCCTAACATAAACTATGGACTTTGGATGATTATGATGTGTCAATGTAGACTCATCAATCATTAACAAATGTACCACTGTGATGAGGGATGTCGATAATGTGGGAAGAAGTACATGTGTAAAGGCAGGGGGTATATGGGAAATCTTTGTACTTTCCTCTCAGTTTTATTATAAAACTAAAACTGCTATAAAAACATAAGGTTTTTTAAAAAAGCTTTTGGAAACACTTGCTTTCACGTCCTACAAAGGAGTAGCTACTTTTCTTGCCTTCTCTCTGTTTTGCAGAATCTCTGCTTGTCCCTCAGCTTTCTCCTAATTATCACAGTTCCTCTCCCTGTCAGATGCAGTTTCTCACCCTACACTCATCCACATATACACTAGCTGGGTTCTTCCTTTTTACCTTGCCATAACGCCAGTTAATTAGAATTTGGATGTGATATGCAATAGGAGCAGAGAGATAGAAAAGGGAGACATGAGGAAGAAAGGAGAGATGCATCACCATTTTGGGATGTTACGTCTGCCTGTTGCCAACTCAGAGCTCTGAGGTAGAATGAATATGTAAAGGACTTGACTTGTATTTCTCCATTTCTTCTTACTGTTAATAAACGTCTTGACTCATTTTCTCTAACTGCAGCCCTCGATAACCTTGAACAGCAAGAATGGGAATAACAACAGAAGAGGTAAGAGAGAAAACTTCTCCTAACCACTGCTCCTTAATTTCCCAGGATCCACATTCTGTTCCTTACCATTCCTTTTAATATTTTTTTCTTTTAGATACTTAATCTGTTAAATAGAAACTTATGAACCCGCCTGGGATCCTAATGACCATATTTTAAAATGCTAAATACATTTTTAATTCTAAAATTATGAGCAGCGTTTTCAAACGCAACCAGTCTCCAAGTTGAGAACAGACTGCAGCTAAATTGCGCACATACACACACACACACACACACACACACACACATTTTTCAGGTCTGGCCGTATCTTACTTATGTGGTGTAATCTAGTCCATTTTCCTGTATCTAAGTTCCTCTGATGCTGATATCCTGGAAGAAAAATGGAGTATGGATTTGAAGATAAGAAAAGATAGCAGGTCTTATATCTCTATTACTTAAAACAGCTTATCTACAACTGATAAGAATCAGGATTTGAAAGTTGCTTATGTTTACATCTGTCCTTGTCTTTTGTCCTATGAAAAAAGTATAGGAAAGTTATGGGGAAAAAGTTACAGAATACATGACAGAAGAATTATTTGTGAGATTTCATAAAGAAAAATTCTTGTTGGACGTGAGAAAACATATCCATGAGGAAGAACCCATCCCTCCACTAGAAAAGATCCCCACGCCCCAGCAATTAGAACGCAACATGGGCACCTCACTCACTTTAAGAAAGAACCTAGTCATTTGGTTGGGAAATTTCCACATACTAATACATTTGGCATTAAATAGGAACGGGATACAACTGAAGGCTTGTTTTCAAGTATTTGCTAGTGAATGGTGGATTATTTCACTAAATGTAATTTTTCTCTCTAAGACTTGATTCTCAGAGAAATAACCCAGCTTAAAAGGCCAAAATTAGAAATGTGTTAAAGGATTATATACTATTTGAGCTGGGGGCAAATATCTTATAGCCATCAGCTCCTACTTAACAGGTAACAAAACTGACATCTAAAGACATTAATTAATTTATCTGTATGTTTATTTCTAATTATTACAAATGTGAATGCCTAAAAGATTAATACATTTGATTTCATAAAAATTTCATAAAAATTAAAAACTCTCCAGCACACAAATACAAAAACATAATAAAAGTTAAAAAATAAATGACAAATGAAACAGATATTGCCAACTTATAAGAAAAAGAATGCTCTCCTTACTACAGAAAGAAGTGTTTAAAATCACTAATAGAGAGATGAACAATCCTGTGGAAATGAACCACAGGACATGAACACACAGCTAATAGTAAAACAAATTAAATAACCAATTAACCAATAAAACCTATTCATTTATTATTAATTAATGCAAATTAAAATAAAAAGAAATATCTCTGTTAATCTATCAAATGGAAAATGTTTAAAAGTTGGATAGCGTCCATGGTCAAGGGATTGTTGGGAAGCATAATCAGTGGCATGTTAGAGACAGATTTACCCACTCTTGAGAGCTGATTATGTTCATTTTTACCCAATTCTGACTTGAGTAACATCATGTTGGTAGCCTGAAACTCGCACTGGATGGAGGATTTTTACCATGGAATTTGTAAATCACTATCAATAAGGGCATTTTTTTTTTTTAAGGCAGAGAACCAGTTGTTAGGTATTTACCAGCACAATGCTACATATGCTCACACTTTAAAATGAGAATTTGACACAACTTCATCATAAGAGGGCTATATATAAATCTATAATCAAAATTTTAATGTGTAAATATTGATTCAACTATTTCACTTTTATGAATTTATCCTTAAAATATATTTAGACAGGTATGAAAATGTGTATGAACAAAGATGATCATGGTGCCATTTTTGTAAAAGCCAAAAACAAATGGAAACAACCTCAATGTCCAGTGACAGAAACTGACACAAAAATTTAGCAACATCTAAACAAAGTGAAAATTTCACATTTACTTAAAAAGAATAAGAAAATTCTATATATAATGATACAAAAATATATACCAAATGTTATTTGAAATGAAAAAAGCAAATTACTGAACAGTAGGCACAGTGACTTCTTTGTGTTAATAAAATTGTATAACCAAAAAAGAAAAATACCTGAAAGCACACAAAAAAATGTGTTAACATTATTTGCCTTTAGAGAGTGGGACTACATGTCAGGAGAAAAAAAAAGAAATATATATATATGTGTATATATATATTTACACACACATACACATGTACATATCTCTTCTTCTAATACATAGAATTTTATACACAAAGTGTACATATAAATATATATCTCCTCCTTATATATAGAATCATATGTATATGTGTGTGTATTTATATGTTTGTGTGTGTGTCTGTAAGGAAATGTAAGGAAAGGAGATAGATAGATAGATAGATAGATAGATAGATAGATAGATAGATAGATAGTTAGAGATATAAAATATTCTTTACATCTTGATTTAAATTTTTAATTTCATCAAGCATCATTTTGAAGGGAAAGCATTGTTTCAAATGAGATTGAGAATTAAATAGGATGATGGCCAGACTTTGAGTAAAGCATTATTTTCGAGCCTGTTTGCTTTAGTGTGATTGCTCGGTAGGGGCTAGAATGTGAGGCCACCCTGCTAGAAATTTACTCTGAAAGCAGAGACATTATTACTCTCAATCAATCTGGAAAAAGAAACATAAAACACTTAGAAATCTGAGAAGGCTGGCCGCAGATGGGATGTGGAGAGGTTAATTTCTTCTTTAAGAAAGTCTTTGTGATGGGGTGGAAGGCGAGGTTTACTGAACTTGTCATGAGCACAAGGGTGTAATTAAACTTGCACATCTATGTTTTGCTAGTGACAGTATAAATAATTACGATGTTTGGAAAACTAGTTGGCAACAGTCACTAAGTGCAAAAACCATTTTAGTACTAGTTGACCCAGAACTACTATTTCTAGTATATTCTCCCTAATAAATAATCTGAAACAAGAAATAAGTTAATAGCACAAAGATGTTCAATCATAGTATTACTTACTTTAATGAAAAATTGAACAGAGTGTAACTGTCCAGTAATGAAGGAATTCCAAACAAAATGAAATATACACCATCAACAGAACAAAATGCAGTAATTAGAAATCTTCAGTATAAAGACCATAATAACATGCTTCTTGATAGTTCTTATGTGTCTCAATGCATCTTCTAACTCCACTTGATGAAAGTGAACAAATCTGACCCTTATCCAGTGTTGCCTACTTCATAAAACGGCGCCATCATCCACAAATTTGCACAGATCTGGTGTCATTCTTTTGTCTCTCCCTCCAGGCCTCCCCCATTTCCAATCATCATTGCATTATTTAGTGTTATCTACTAAATATTTCTCAAACCCATACCCTTTTCTCCATGTTTACCACCAACATAGCCCATACTAACATCATTTCTCATACACACTATTGTAACAGCTTCCCAACTGGTCTCTTCACATCTTAGCTCCTATGAATCTGTTCTTCACAGGTTGCCAAAAGATCTTTTCAAAACAAAAATATAAAATCCTCACTGTGTTCTCTTTGTTCTTTAGTAAAAACAAAGAAACAAATAACTATACATAATCACCATATTCTCTGCCACTAGGGATTTGGCTGAGGTTATTTGTTTTGTCATTTTAACCTAGATAATTTTAAACCGTTCATCTTTCAGCTCTCACCTTCAGTACCACACTGCAGGGGAAACACTGCATTATGACTAGTGCAGCTCACACTACCTTGTGACTCTCCTTGCGGGCACTTGGCACAGCTGCAACATGACAGTTGTTTGTAGGAATTTCATCTCTGTGCCTGCCTTCCATACTAGATTGTCAGTCCCATGTGGGCAGGGACAATACTTATTTTGCTCATTATTTTATCTCCAACTCCTAGCAATATATTAGAATATAGCAAGTACTCAAGAATCATTTTTCATATACAGAATGAAAAAATAAATACATGAAAAAATAATGTGAAAATTATGTGTAATTTGTAAAATGAATAAGTAAAAAAATAGGATACAAATGTGTGACTAGAAGATTTATATTTTTAATATATAGAAAAAGGATTGGATGATTTTGCATATATTGCTAGGAAGGATGATTTTAATAGTAGTAGATCATATTTATTGTTTTAGTACATTCCAGGTGGTGCACAAATGTACATTATATATGTTTACTCATATATTCCTTCCAGCAAACATATACATCAAATATACTATTATATCATTGAAGACACTGAGGTATAAAATTGTCAAATGACTAACTTTAAATCACACAGCTCATAGTGGATCTAGAATCAAATCCATGGTGTTCTGATTACAGGGATCATATTTTTAATTAGTTTGCTACACTGACTCTCATAATTAAGGTACTGACACTACGGGGGATCTTGACCTCCATTGTTTCTTGGATGTTCCATAATGTAGTCTTAATAACAATAATGATGAATTAATAGTATCTTTCTCCCACCCTCAATCAATGTCCATTTTTGCCTTATCTCTCCCAAAAAGTCCTATTATTAATAAATAAGATATATGCTCCTCAGGACTTTTATAATCATAATCATATCACAAAATAAAATTACGTGTGAACAAACTTGTAGCTCGATATATGGTCAATCTGTATGAAAACAAATAGAAGAGATACATTATTTTCATTTTTGGAAACGTCAGAAGTTAGAGCAGTGGGGCATAAGTGTAGATATTTTCTCTAGGTTTGCTTCAAAGTTATGGACATCTCTCAAATTATTTAAAGAGTATATTGTCACCTAATTTGCCAATTAATGATTTACAAATTAAAAACTGAAAGCTTTTTGTATTCTTGATTTATGTTAAAAAGAAAAAGTTGTCTTAATTGTCATGTATTGTGGTCTTCTTGGCTATTTTTGCATTGTTTGTGCATCCTGTAGCACTCAGAAAAGTATATTTGGGTCCATGAGGGGTGTGTGCGTGTGTATGTGCACGTGTGTGTTTTGGGGGATAGTTGGAAATAGAAAAGACTGAATATATTCATTTGTGTTGTCAAATTGTTAACTGAGACTTTCATTTCAGTAGTTACAACAGATTTGTGATATGCTAGACATTTATGCTTTTTTTCTTATTCCACAGAGTGTAAAGCTGCACAAAGTCATACCATGTTCACACTGCTGATGTTATTAAACTTGAATTAATGAAGCCAACAGCTCCTCAGCAGCACTATACCCAGCACACTCAATGAGTAGAACTGCGACTGTCGAGTCTGTGTTGGAAAGAATTGGGCACAGTTATTGAATCCACTCAGAGTGTGCATGCTTGCTTGCATTTCTCTGGGTGCTACTTAAGTATCCACACTTTGATTAAACAAAACTGGTCCTTCTCCTGCAGCAGTATGTAACAGCTGGCTGACCCTCCAGCGTGTATCACAGATTTTAGAAACCCAGAGAAGTTGATTTCTCCCTATAATAAATAAAAAACATACTTCATAATTGAGAAACTGTTTTTTTGTAATCCCAGTCTGACATGGTATTGAAATCATTCAATCTGTTATTAAGGAATGGTAAATTTTGGAAACCTATTTTTAACCCCATAAAGAAACGTCAATCTATTATGCATTACTCAAAAGATTCAGTTTAGTATCATAAAAAAAGAAAAAGTGAAATCAAGTGTGTGTGCATCTGTGTGTGTGTGTCTATTTAAAATACTCGTATGTGGGGGCCGGCCTGGTGTGTGCGCCTGGTGGCGCAAGCGGTTAAGTGCGCGCGCTCCACTGCGGCGGCCCAGGGTTCGCTGGTTTGGATCCCAGGCACGCACCTACACACTGCTTGGCAAGCCATGCTGTGGTGGCGTCCCATATAAAGTGGGGGAAGATGGGCATGGATGTTAGCCCAGGGCCAGTCTTCCTCAGCAAAAAAAGAGGAGGATTGGCAGATGTTAGCATAGGGCTGATCTCCTCACAAAAAAAATAATAAAATACCTGTATGTGTTTACAGTTTTTGACTATTTTCATTGTGTTCATTATACAAATAGAAACTTAATTGTTCTAAAAAATTATAAAGAATTCATAACATATTCCAAAATTACTAATTTATTTATAAGAAATTTATACTATGATGAAGTATTAAAATATCTTTACTAAAAAAATCACCCTATTTGAGATAGCTTCCCTGGTCTGTAGTCTTTAGGGTTTTATTCCCCTTTTAATACCTATTTCTTGTTACTGCTGGGTTTTATCTTGCAAATTTATCACTTTTAATTAATGATATTTTACTGTTGCTTCTGGAGACTTTTTAGGGATGCAGAGGATTTAATAATAAAAAATGAGTAAATATTACTAGGATGAAATGTGCCAATAAAAGAAGCCATTTTCTCAGCTTCAGCGTGCAGAACGAGAGCTGTCTGAATCACACTGTGTTCAGTGAGATCTGCTGAGAAAGGACTTACCAAGCAATATTAATGTTTTATTCAGCCTGTGGGTCATTTTTCAGCAAATAAGGATAACCACCAAAGGTGAGTGCTATGGTGTGTATGGTAAGCACAAGGAGATTTTGTTAGCATGTGTCCAAGCAAAATTGCTGGATGAAGTTAAACAGGTAGAGACTATTGCTACAGGGAAGAGAGATCAGGCCCCCATCTGAACTCAACTCTGCTGAAACAAAGGGCCAGAGAGTTTTTAAAAGCTGGGATGGGGGTGGGGTGGGGAACGTAGGCCATTTGTGCTTACTAATTTGCCCACTCAAAGGAAAAGTAAACTTTCTCGTATCTTCATGATAGGGGATCATTTTGTAACTTGGAGCAAGGCACCCACTGATGTTAGGCTCCCACTCTCCCTCAGAGACTGAGAGATATGGATCTATCTTCCTTGATGATTATATTTCAAGGGGATAGCTCCCTGGTCCTTGAGACAATCCTGGGTTGTAAAACTGGCAAAGAAAACTTGCATCTCAGGCGCAGAGGAAAAATTCACAATTACAAGTTTTCTAAAGTAAATGCTGTAAAGAAAAGGAAGTCAGGGCTTAGAGTCTGGAAGAAGCCTGTCTAAAGTTTTAGAAATCTGAGGTCAATACTATTAACACCATCTTGGTCATATGACATATTTTTTTCTGCTTTACAATGTTCATATAGCTCATTTGTCTTTCTCAGATCCATGCTAGTGAATGAAGCAAAGGCTCAGAGAGCCTGGCGTTAGCCCATCATCAATCATATAGCTAGTTCAACTGCAAATTCAAATTCTCTTCCCTTGCATAACTGTTTCCACCTCTACTCTGGCAAATTCCTGAGTGAGATGTAACTCTCTCCCTTTGAAAGAACATGTTTTTGATTCTTAACTATACCTATTTCATGACTGTGTTCACTTTCCTGAGAAAAGAGGCATGGAACTGACTGCTGTATTTATTTTTATCTCTATTAAACATAGCTGTCTGGAGCTAACATAATGCAACGTGAAGTGTCCCCATCTAAATGGCACACCATTTACACTTGAACATTTTGAGCCCAGAGGTATTATAACATAACTGATCTTCCCGCTTGCTCAGAAATCAGGTGTGGTCTGGCTATTCTTGAGAAGTACTTCCATTAGAGCCTGAGTTAGAAGAAAGTTTGCCACCCACTGCATCAGCACAAGGGTCTCAGGAGTTCTTGAAGGCTCTGCCAAGTACTCACTCAGACCAACAGTGCATAGCTCGGTGGATCTGACAGGATAGGAGGACAAGCCGCCTGCTATGTGAAAGCAAGCATAAAAATAATGAGCAAAGAAAGTTCATAGATACCATTACGATAGAGCTAAATGTATGACATTAATGGTTTGAATTTAACACAGCTTCTTATTAAAACTTCTTTCCTTGAGGGTTCAGGAAACACAATAAATTACTAGGCCTTTGGTACATGAAGAATTATAGTCAGATGGGTTACTTTTACTTTTAACTTGTGGATGGATAATATTTTATCAAAAATCTAATGAGCTTCACCCATCAAAATAGTTGGAAATTGGGTAATTTTTAACTTGGACTTTATAACTTCGCAATTTCAGAGCACTCTATTTTTGAATGTGTAATTTTTTTGTGAGATATAACTTCCAATAATTATCTTTCTTTATAATCACATCCTGTAGTTTCATAGAGAAGCAGTAACTGGAATGTGAAGCAGCTCTCTATAGTCAAGTGAACTAAACATTTTGAACTCTTTAGGCCCATGAAGCATCCCGTCACAGTATGAGTAGGGTAAAAATATCTGAACAAGGATTTATATTATGGCAAAATTTTACATTTTTAAATCCCTTTTGTATTCATAGTGATTAACAAAATGTCTGGTTAACACGCGGATGCTCAAAAATGCATATTAATGAATAAAAGAAGGAAATAAAAAAATTCATTTATTCAACAAGTGTTGATTGAGTACCCACTCTATGTCACATTCTCCTCTAAGCACTTTGCATACATTAGGGAGCAAGAATGGCAATGAGTCAATGCTGTGTTGCATATTTTGACAGAGATGCTATTAAAACTGTCAACAAAGTGATGTTTCTGAGTTTTTAGAATTAATTCCATTGTCCTATGGAAAATTTACTTTGTTACCTGCGGGAATGGGAGGCATTAGTTTACTGAGACACCATACAAGATACTGCAAATATGACATGTACAAGAAAATGCAGCAGACTGTTAAAGGAATTCCTGTTTTGTAAATATGGCTAAAAAAATGAGAGACATTGAATAAATTACTAGGCTTCACAGTCACTAGTGGAATTAAAGCAGTAGGACTCCAATAATAGGTTAGGTAGGGTTTGGAATACAAATAAGAACCATTATATAACTTCTAATCAAAGAAAAAGTTAAACATAGCCATAAACTCTGTCTTATATTACTTTCTTCAAATCATTATCAACTTCTACTTAGTTTGATGGTGATGTGCACATTTATTTGAAAGACTTTTTTTATTTCTAATTAGATTTCCCATTCCTAGGTAAGTATAAAAGTAAGTTGAGTAAAACTCATAAAAATAAAGGGCTATAAGTGAATAATGATATGTAAAATAATTGAAAATTTGTGAAAATATAGAAACAGTATGTACTAATATCAAAATAAGGGATTGCTCATCCAAGCTATTTTTCAATCCAAAGACTTGGTAATTATGAAACCACATGGTAAATCTCCTCCTAAAATTCTAAGTAAATCCTACAGAATAATCTGAGTACAATTTTGATAGAAAATAAATAAAATTGATTTAGCACAAGGTTTTAGACGTGTGATAGTGCTTTTATACTCTTTTATTTCCTCTTCATCATACATAATCCCTAAGACTATCACTTCATCATAGACCAATTCCCCTTGAAACTCTTTCTTGAAATCATGAGTTACGTGGTCAGACAAACCTGGGCTTGTATCATAACCACAGCTCTTACTAGTTGGGTAAACAAGGCCTAGCAATTTACTCTTGCTGCATCCTAATTTTTCTCATTTATAAAGGGCAGAGTGCATAGAACTGAACGTAGAGGTTTTTTTATCGGAATTATACAAATAAGGTTCTTAATATAGTTTTGAGCAGTTAAAATAGCTCAGGAAAATGTAACTATTATTAAAATTATTTCTATAATTCTTCTTATTATTAATTTACTTTTTCCAATGAAAACTTTAAAACAGAAGCATATCAAATTTTAATCCTTAAGAATTGTTTAAAATCATAGGAATTGTCTAAAAACAAGTTCATATATTAGCAAGTCTTAATCTTTTTTGAAATATAATTCCTAACTATCTTGAAATTTCTATCACCAAAATTAAATAGTAAAAATGAAAGAGAGTAAAGTCCTTTCTCCTCCAACATATTTGAAAGGAATACTAGAAGATTAATTTGCATGTGTTTTTTCTTTTAATTTCTGCCCCTTGATAAGATGACAATTTTTAACAGAATTGTTCATGTAAATGTCCATGAATTAATCTACCATTTTTTCTGATCTCAATATATTTCCTGAAAAAGAGTGGTTTTATAATTTTTTTATGAAATGGACATGTTCTAGTCACAATCTTTATCTGATCTCTCATCTCATTAAAAATAAAATTTGGTAGGTTTGAGATATGAATGTTAGACTGCATACATGCTGGAATATTTATAAATACAAAATGGCTAGTAGTAGAATTCCTAGAATTATATTCCAAACTGTAAGCTCATGGCTCCTTTTAAATTTTTCAATCATCAGTGGTTCATTCAATATTTTTAAAGCAATTACTACATGCCTTGCCTTTTTCTAGGTTTATTACTTTCTTATGTATCAATTTGGAAGTAACAGAAGTGATAGAAGAAACTTAACTTTGGTCTTAATGGGTAAAAAACAATTGATAATGATAATTCATATTTAGTGATTTTTGATGTCAAAGTTTGCCTTAAATTTCATAAAACAATGGCCAGATTTACATTGTTTCTAACTCTATAGTATAAATTAAAACTTTTGTATTCCATTTTTTAGATCTTTGTATTGTTTTATATGTGTATTTCAAGATATAGAATAAAAATCAGTTCCCTCATGAGAATTTCTCTAGTCACATCGCTCACCTCTACAAGCTGAATCAACCTGCTCTTTCTCTCATGATACATATGACTTTTGATACCACAATCTTTCAAAGAGAGCCAAAATAAAGAATACTAACGGGCTGGGGCCGGCCGGTGGCGCAGCGGTTGAGTGATCGAGCTCCACTTCCGCAGCCTGGGGTTCGCAGGTTCTAATCCCAGGCGCGCACCGTCCCACCACTTGTCAAGCCATGCTGTGGCAGCGTCCCATATAAAGTAGAGGAAGATGGGCACGGATGTTAGCCCAGGGCCAATCTTCCTCAGCAAAAAAAAGGAAGATTGGCATCGGATGTTAGCTCAGGGCTAATCTTCACACACACAAAAAATAAATACTAATGGGGATTTCGGCTGGTACTACATCATGCAATCACCATCATGTTCCATTTCTTTTTTAAATTTTTTTACAACATTTAGGACATAAGAGACCAGATCTTCCTTTCTTCTCCTCACAGACTAATGCTTCGATGGGTTTCAGATATATATATGACAAAAGAGAAAAAAAACAGTAAAAAATAATGACAGCACATACACATTTTTTTCAGAATCCAAATAGTGAATCATTTTATTACACCTCACACTCTTTAATAGGGTCATGATGCCACCGATTTTGACCAATAATAATATCTTTTTTTTTCTTAAAGTTGTCTGAATTGACTCTAAAAAAAACTTGTTGAATTTCTTGATTGTGTTACCTTTATGTTTTTCTTTGCTAAAGATAGCAGCATTGGAGCACACAAAGCTAGGAAACAAAAATACCTTAGGTACAATATTTACTTCTGTTCTGGAAAGCTCCATTTATAGATTCACTCTGTTTCTGTCAGTAGCCTCCTTTATACTATCTCCCCACTCCATGTCTTTATCAGAATGAATCAGTACCTGAATATTAAAGTACAATTGATACTTCTTCTGTCGGGAAAAAATGTTATGCACTGGAGGTTCCCAATAGATTACTAATACATGTTATTCACCACACAAAGCCTGAAAAAAACCCTCAAATATTCTAATTCTCCTTATGAAAGCAGACTCTATTATTTATAAGAGAGGGTAGTGAAGTATGTAGAAGCAAAAGTAAACAAAAGACATATGAAAGGCAAATCTCAGAGAAGAGTAAAGAAAGAGGCAGGCTATAGCAGCAGAACCACTAAAAATGATGGTTGCCAGACTATAGAGCACACTGATACGCTGTCTTTTTAAAAGAATATCTTCCTAATTTCCCCCTGTGATGTTATTGGGCCAGCCTAGTCACTAGTTCTCTCAAGCTCCATTTTTCACTGGTCACTTTGTTCACAATGTGGTACAAGAAAGAGAGCCATGCTTTAAAAAACAATAACCAATTAAACTGTGAGATCCTAAGGAGATTCTTAAGGAAACTTCATCAGCTTAAAAATGAAGGCTATATGTTTATATAGTCTATTTAGCCTTCTCCGTGGACTTTTTAATGTAATATCTTATTCTTTCTTTCTAGAGTGTATCATACATGTTTCAATTTGTCCTTTAATTGATATTCTGAAATATGAGATTTTTTTTATTGTGCAGAAGTCATCCCTTGGAATCGCATTTATAGACCCAAAATAATATCAGGTGTTACTTACAATACATAATCACTGCACCCTGTTAAGTGAGTTACAGAAAGCACCTAATTTTACTCATCCCAAGAACTGAATGAAGTAGATGTTTTTATTCCACTCAACAAAGAATCTGAGGCTTAGACAGGTTAAATCCTGTCCAAGATCCCATGAGTATTAGTGGTAAACTTTAATTGTAGAATTTTTTTTTCTGTCCCTATGTTGTTTATTGTTGTTATTATCTACTACTTAATGAAGGAAATCATACGGTATTTGACTTTTTCCCTCTGACTTACTTCACTTTGCATTATAACCTCAATGTCCATCCATGTTGTCACAAATGGCTGGATTTCATCATTTCTTATGGTTGAGTAGTATTCCATTGTGTATATACACCACATCTTCTTTATCCATTCGTCCCTTGATGGGCACTTAGGTTGCTTCCAAGTCTTGGCTATTGTGAATAACGCTGCAATGAACACAGGGGTGCATGTATCTTTACGCATTGGTGTTTTCAAGTTCTTTGGATAAATACCCAACAGTGGAATAGCTGGATCATATGGTAGTTCTATCCTTGATTTTTTGAGGAATCTCCATACTGTTTTCCATAGTGGCTGCACCAGTTTGCACTCCCACCAGCAGTGTATGAGAGTTCCTTTCTCTCCACAGTCTCTCCAACACATGTTGTTTCCTGTCTTGTTAACTACAACCATTCTGATGGGCGTGAGGTGATATCTCATTGTAGTTTTGATTTACATTTCCCTGATAGTTAATGATTTTGAACATCTTTTCATGTGTCGGTTGGCCATCTGTATATCTTCTTTGGAGAAATGTCTGTTCAAGTCTTTTGTCCATATTTTAATTGGGTTGTTAGTTTTTTTGTTGTTGAGATGCATGAGTTCTTTATATATTTTGGAGATTAAGCCCTTATCAGATGTATGGTTTGCAAATATCTTCTCCCAGTTGTTAGGTTGTCTTTTCGTTTTGTTGATGGTTTCCTTTTCTGTGCAGAAGCTTTTTAGTTTGATGTAGTCCCATTTGTTTATTTTTTCTATTGTTTCTCTTGCCCGGTCAGACATGGTGCTTGAAAATATGTTGCTAAGACCAATGTCGAAGAGCGTACTGCCTATGTTTTCTTCTAGAAGTTTCATAGTTTCAGGTCTTACATTCAAGTCTTTAATACATTTTGTTAATTTTTGTGTACTGTGTAAGGTAAGGGTCTACTTTCATTTTTTTGCATATGGCTATCCAGTTTTCCCAACACCATTTGTTGAAGAGACTTTCTTTTCTCCATTGTATGTTCTTGGCTCCTTTGTCAAAGATTAGCTCTGCATAGATGTGTGGGTTTATTTCTGGGCTTTCGATTCTATTCCATTGATCTGTGTGTCTGTTTTTGTGCCAGTACCATGCTGTTTTGGTTACTATAGGTTTGTAGTATATTTTGATATCAGGGAGTGTGATACCTCCAGCTTTGTTCTTTTTTCTCAGGATTCCTTTAGCTATTCGGGGTCTTTTGTTCCACATAAATTTTAAGATTCTTTGTTCTATTTCTGTGAAAAATGTTGTTGGAACTTTGATAGGGATTGCATTGAATCTATAGAAGGCTTTAGGAAGTATGGACATCTTAACTCCGTTAATTCTTCCAATCCAAGAGCACGGAATATCTTTCCATTTCTTTGTGTCTTCTTCAATTTCTTTCAGAAATGTTTTATAGTTTTCAGTGTACAGCTCTTTCACCTCTTTGGTTAAGTTTATTCCTAGATATTTTATTCTTTTTGTTGCAATTGTAAATGGGATTGTATTCTTAATTTCTCTTTCTGCTACTTCGTTGTTAGTGTATAGAAATGCAACTAATTTTTGTATGCTGATTTTGTATCCTGCAACTTTACTGTATTCGTTTATTACTTCTAAAAGTTTTCTGGCAGATTCTTTAGGGTTTTCTATATATAAAATCTCGTCATCTGCAAATAGTGACAGTTTCACTTCTTCCTTTCCAATTTGGATCCCTTTTATTTCTTTCTCTTGCCTGATTGCTCTGGCTAGGACTTCCAATACTATGTTAAATAGGAGTGGTGACAGTGGGCATCCTTGTCTGGTTCCTGTTCTTAGAGGGACAGCTTTCAGTTTTTCACCATTGAGGATGATATTAGCTGTGGGTTTCTCATATGGGGTCTTTATTATGTTGAGGTACTTTCCTTCTATACCCATTTTATTCAGAGTTTTTATCATAAATGGATGCTGTATCTTGTCAAATGCTTTCTCTGCATCTATTGAGATGATCATGTGATTTCTAGTCTTCATTTTATTAATGTGGTGTATTACATTGATTGATTTGCGAATGTTAAACCATCCCTGCATCCCTGGAATAAATCCCACTTGATCATGGTGTATAATCTTTTTAACGTATTGTTGTATGCGATTTGCTAGTATTTTGTTGAGGATTTTCGCATCGATGTTCATCAGTGATATTGGCCTGTAATTTTCTTTTTTTGTGTTGTCCTTGTCTGGTTTTGGTATCAGGGTAATGTCAGCTTCGTAGAATGAGTTAGGGAGCTTCCCACCCTCCTCAATTTTTTGGAAGAGTTTGAGAAGGATAGGTATTAAGTCTTCTTTGAACGTTTGGTAGAATTCCCCAGGGAAGCTGTCTGGTCCTGGACTTTTATTTTTGGGGATGTTTGTGACTATTGTTTCGATCTCCTTACTGGTGATTGGTCTATTCAAATTCTCTACTTCTTCTTGATCCAGTTTTGGAAGACGATTCTAAGAATTTATCCATTTCTTCCAGATTGTCGAAATGGTTGGCATATAGCTTTTCATAGTATTCTCTTATAATCTTTTGTATTTCTGAGGTGTCTGTTGTAACCTCTCCTCTTTCATTTCTGATTTTACTTATTTGTGCTTTCTCTCTTTTTTTCTTGGTGAGTCTAGCTAAAGATTTGTCAATTTTGTTGATCTTTTCAAAGTACCAGCTCTTGGTTTTATTAATTTTTTCTGTTGTTCTTTTGGTCTCTATTTCATTTATTTCTGCTCTGATTTTTATTATTTCCCTTCTTCTACTGATTTAGGGCTCTGTTTGTTTCTTTTTCCAGTTCCTTTTGGTGTATTGTTAGATTATTTATTTGAGAGTTTTCTTGTTTGTTGAGATAGGCCTGTATTGCTATAAACTTCCCTCTTAGAACCGCTTTTGCTGTATCCCATAAATTCTGGCGTGTCGTATTTTCATTTTCATTTGTCTCCAGGTATTTTTTGATTTCTTCTTTGATTTCTTCCTTGACCCAGTCGTTGTTCAGTAGCATTTTGTTTAATCTCCACGTATTTGTGGCTTTTCTGATTTTCTTCCTATAGTTGATTTCCAGTTTCATACCATTGTGGTCAGAAAAGATGCTTGGTATTATTTCAATCTTCTTAAATTTGTGGAGACTTGTTTTGTGGCCTAATATGTGATCAATCTTGGAGAATGTTCCATGTGCATTTGAAAAGAACGTGTATTCTTCAGTTTTTGGATGGAATGCTCTGTATGTATCTACTAGGTCCATCTGTTCTAGTGTGTCATTTAAGGCCAATGTTTCCTTATTGATCTTCTGTTTGGATGATCTATCCATTAGTGTAAGTGGAGTGTTAAAGTCCCCTACTATTATTGTGTTACTGTCTATTTCTCTTTTTATGTCTGTTAATAATTGCTTTATATGTTTAGGTGCACCTTCATTGGGTACATAGATATTTACAAGTGTTATATCCTCTTGTTGGATTGTTCCCTTGATCATTATGTATTGCCCTTCTTTGTCTCTTTTTACAGTTTTTGTTTTAAAGTCTATTTTGTCTGATATGAGTACTGCTACCCCAGCTTTCTTTTCATTGCCATGTGCGTGGAGTATCTTTTTCCATCCCTTCACTTTCAGTTTGTGAGTGTCTTTAGGTCTGAAGTGTGTCTCTTGTATGCAGCATATATATGCATCTTGTTGTTTTATCCAATCAACCACCCTATGCCTTTTAATTGGGGCATTTAGTCCATTGACGCTTAAGTAGCTATTGATTAGTATGTACTTACTGCCATTTTTTAACTTTTTTTTCACTGTTTTAGTAGTCCTTCTCTATTCCTTTCTCCTTCTATACATAATTGATGGTCTCTTTAGTTTGACCTCTGTCTGAAAGCTCTACTCTTTAACTCCCCTCCTCCCTCATTTTATGTTTTTGATATCATATCTAACCTCTTTTTTGTGCATTTGTATCCATTGCCCACTTATAATGGAACTAGATAATTTTTACTATTTGTGGTCTTCTCTTTTCCCCTTAAATCAGTCCCTTTAACATTTCTTGTAGCACTGGTTTCTTGGTGACAAACTCCTTTAACTTTTGCTTGTCTGGGAAATTTTTTATCTCTCCTTCCATTTTGAATGATAATCTTGCTGGGTAGAGTATTCTTGGCTGCAAGTTTTTTCCTTTTAGCACTTTAAATATATCATGCCATTCTCTTCTAGCCTGTAAGGTTTCTGCTGAGAAGTCAGCTGATAGCCTTATGGAGTTTCCTTTGTATGTAACTTGTCTTTCTCTGGCAGCTTTTAGGATTCTCTCTTTATCTTTAATTCTGGACATTTTGATTATGATGTGTCTTGGTGTGGGCCTCTTTGGGTTTATCTTGTTTGGGGCTCTCTGTGCTTCCTGTACCTGGATGTCTGTTTCCTTCCTTAGGTTAGGGAAGTTTTCATCTATTATTTCTTGAAATAGATTCTCTGCCCCCTTGTCTCACTCTACTCCTTCCGGGACACCTATAACACAGATGTTAGTGCGCTTGTTGTTGTCCCAGATGTCCCTTAGACTGTCCTCACTCTTTTTAATTCTTTTCTCTTTTACCTGTTCAGCTTGGGTAATTTCTTCTAGTCTTTCGTCCAGCTCACAGATCTGTTCTTCTGTATCCTCTACTCTGCTTTTGAGTCCCTCTAGTGAATTTTTCATTTACGGTATTGTATTCTTCATTTCTGATTGGTTCTTTTTTATATCTTCCATTTCTTTGTTGACATTCTCACTGAGTTCATCTATTCTTCTCCCCACATCAGTGAGCATCCTTAACACTCTTTGTTTGAACTCTCTTTTGGGTAGGTTGCTCATTTCTGTTTCATTTATTTCCTTTTCTGGGGTTTTGTCCTGTTCCCTTACTTGGAATGTATTCCTTTGCCTCCTCATTTTGCCTCTTTCCCTGTGCTTGTGGCTACGTATTAGGTAGGTCAGCTATGTCTCCTGCTCTTGGATAGATGACCTTATGTAAGTGACGCCTTAGGGGGCCTGCAGTGTGCTTCCCTCAGTTCTCAGGGGTGACCCCTATGTGGGCTACATGTGTCCTTCTGTTGTGGCCTGTTTGCTCTCCCTGTAGGCGCCCAGAGAGGCCGAGTTATGCTCCTGGCCAGCTGTTGTAATGCTCAGCTGTTTGTAGTTATTGTTGGCCCTTCAGTCTCTGTATCAGGTGTGGGGAGCCCCAGCACAGTTGGTTGAAAGTTCTAATACCACATTTGTGTTGCAGTATTTCTTTTAAGTGAGCAGGCCTCCAGCGTGGCAGGTTGTTAGGCTCAGGGCCTTACAGTTGCTATAAGCCTCCAGCCTTTAGGTCTCTTGTCAGCTCTCTGAGGATTGCAGCTGGATGGGGCTGGCCCCAGGCACAGGAGCACCCACTTGTTTCAGACTTTGACAGGTGGGGCAAACCCCCTATGTGGGTCTTTGAGAAGCACTAGTCTTCTGCAGCTGACAAGCCCTGCCACCCACAGGTCTACACACACAGTCAACACAGTCCTGCCCTGTGTGTGTGCCTCGACCTCCCAAAGTGGACCCAGTCTCTCCACGGCAGAAGCCCCACACACTCCACCACTGCCCCACACTCTCCACCCGCTCCTTGTGCACGCCCTGCCCCACTGAAGGCTGCAGAGAATCCAGTCACCAATCTGTGCAGGCCCACAAGTTGCCTGAGGGCTTGTTGTTGGGTTGGGCCAGTCTCTAGGGTAGGCTGCCTGCCCTGGCTGAGCTGGATTAAATCGGTGCTCTAGCGGGTGGGGCAGACCCTGGGCTAGCAGGCCTCAGGGAGAACTCCAATGGCGTCTGTGTCAGCATGCCCACACCAGGCCACAACAATGGCCGCCGCCAATGTCCCAGTCCCTGGAGAGGTCTCACCTCTCACTGAGATGCACACAGGGCCTATCAGGTGAGTCTCTTTTCACCAAAGCACTGTGCATCTTTCTTTCTGGTGATTTAAGGTTGCTTTCTGAAACGGGTGAGTTTGCTCGTGGGCCCTTTAAGAGCCCGTTTTAAAATCTTTGTGAACCAGCTTTTCTGGGGTTGCTCCCCAATTTTTTATAGCAGGCAAAGTCAGATATTCTGCCACTCGTCTAGATTGTGCTGGGTCCACAAAATGCCCACAGTGGGTGCGCTCCCCAGCTCAGGGCCCCGCGCCTCCAGGGAGGGCTGCGTACCTGTGGGCTGCTCCCCGCGGCCGTGAAAATGGCAGCTTGTGAAGGCGGTGTTTTTCTCTCCAGAAGGGAGTCTCTGCCTCTTCCACCTCAGTTAGGATTGTCGTTTGTTGCAGGAGTTCCTCTTATCCAGTTTTCAGTTCTGTCTCAGGGGTAATTTTTCCACGAGTAGTTGTAAATTGGCTGTGTCCACGGGAGGAGGTGAGTTCAGAGTCCGCCTACGCCGCCATCTTGACTTCTACCTCTAATTGTAGAATTTAATTAAAAGAGTATTGGTTTTATATATAGATGCTTATTAAAGTTTGTTTAATAAATGAAAGGATATAATAATGAGTGCCAATCTCACACATCAGTTTTACGTTGATATTTGATTCTTTGATATACTTTGATATCTGATTCCTCCCTCCAAAGATGTGGTATGGGAAATCGCCTCATGCCACAGCCCATACTTTCACTCTGATGCTACACTTGTCACATATATATGAGTTCCATATATACGAGTTTGTTCTGTGCGATTTTTTTTTCTAGCAGAAGTCCTGAAGTTCAATGCAACAAGCTTACAATTAGGTGTGTAATTCTTGAAAAGTTTAGGGACATAATGTCTTGTTAAATTTCTATAACTATAGTACAGTAAAATTAAAATGGCTATAGGTTAAAAAAAGTCACTGTCTAATTACAGGAGCGTAAATCTAATTCAGTAAGTAATGACTAGCAAGTGTTCCCAATTTTATATTACTTGTTAGCTTCAGAACCTTAGAAATGAATGGGATCTTAGGCAATAGATATTTCAGCCTTTAACACAATGTAACAGTCTCTCTAAAATACTTTTGACAGGTGTCCAGTTAAACTTTGATTGAACGCTTCCAGGGAGAAGGAACTCACCACATTGTAAGGCATCCTGTTCATTTAAAAAGACCTTAGCTACTGTCCTTAGTTTCTCAAAAGCCTCAGTTCATTCTAGATTTTATAGCCATAATTATAAGTACTATAAATTACTTCTGCAAATTCAAACATAATAACCTACCCTACTGATTTAACCCCATCCTTACTGGTTTTAATTTTAATTTAGACAACACTTAATCTAGAGCCTTGATATTTTGACCTCATATACCTGCCCCAAGTCTGTCCAAAAAAATGCAAGTGTGGGGGCCAGCCCGGTAGCATAGTGATTAAGTTTGCACTCTCTGCTTTGGCAGCCCAGGGTTCAAAGGTTCAGATCCCAGGCACGGACCTATGCACCACTTATCAAGCCATGCTGTGGCAGAAGTGCCAAATATAAAGTAGAGGAAGATGGCGTGGATGTTAGCCCAGGGCCAATCTTCCTCAGCAAAAAGAGGAGGATTGGCAACAGCTGTTAGCTCAGGGCTAGTCTTCCTCACCAAAAATAAAAAATATTTTTAAAAATATGCAAGTGTGACCTAACAGCTTACAGTACCTTAATGAGAATCGTGCAGTCAAGATCCCATTTGCCCACTTTAGGGAATGTATATGACAGAAAAAAGTTGCAGAATTTTTTTATGGTGGTTGCAAAGATTGAAGCAGTCGGAATATCTATGAACAGATACTGGTTGATTGAATTATATTGCACCCATAATATGAAATAATGGAATAAAGAATATGAGTTTCATCTATCTACCTATTCAAAACAAATACAAGATACAGCTCTGGAGGATTATGCAAGTTGTGGAATGATGTGTGCATTATGATAACATTGTTTTTACTTTTTATTATGGCAAAATATACATAAAATAAAAGTTATCATTTTAACCATTGATAAGTAGAATTCAGTGGCATTAAATACATTCACAATGCTGTGTAACCATCATCACATTAACATTTTTTAAGAAAAGTTGGGGAAAAATGTTTTCCTGTACTTGAAGTCTTAAATAGTAAGCAGGAAGTTGTCTTTAACACTCTCCTAGAATACAGGATAAAAGCGAAAATTTGTGAAAATGTTGAAACATGACAATAGATCTAGAAATTCTTGCTTTCAGAAGAAAAATATGTAGAAATTTCCCTTTGTTGAAGAAAGAGTCAAGTTTGCAAATGAAAAGGCCTATGGAATAATAAACAAGATAAATGAATAATATTTTAGAACTCTAAAAGGGCAAAAGTAGCATTCTCAGAACATAAGCTTCACAATGGCTATTTTCCTTTTATTGTTCAATTCTTTTTCTCCAACTTAAAGAAGAGTACTTCCTGTATATGATAAGTGCTTATTAATAACATTTTTTTAATGAATGAAGAAATAAAAAATGAATGCCAACACATATTAGTTATATTTTGATATTTTATTTTTGATGTACTTTGATTATTGATTTCTTTTTGCCAAAGTCATGGTGTTGGAGGGCAGGGTGGCATGATGGAAGCTTCTAGCAAAAACAGAAAAAATCTGTCAATTGAGCATTCCCAGAACTTATCTGGATTGCTTTAGTAAATATCCAAATTATTATTTTTAAACTGAGCATCACTATGGTAGGGCAGGGTGGTGACACTGGGTAAGGCAATAAAAGTATCATTTACAATCAAACTCTGCCACTACTCAGATCCACTTAATTCCACATTAAGTACACTCCAAGTTGAAAAGGGACAATCTGAAATGCTAGTGAAAATATCTATAAATGAATTCTAGTACTGATTCGGCACCTGACTAATGATTTCAAAAAAAACTTTACAACAATGTTGTCTTTCTGTTGAATATAGTCTCCAAATGTTGAAATATTCTTACTAGTGGACGGAGCAGGTCAAAAGGCAAGAGAGCTAAGGCCCTGGGAGCAATCGTCAGCTAAAGAATGACCTGAGTTAGTGGGTGAATACTCCAGCTTTCTCACCAACAGATGGGGAAATTGAGAAGCGTGTTGTACAGTTGCCACTGTGGTTAACCCCCTCATGAGTGCGAGTTTTATTGGTTTTTCTCCCTTCCCTACCTCCTTTTTCTAGTCCGTTACCAGGGTATCTGGAGTTATCTCCCAAATAAATTATATGCACACAAATTCTTTCTCAGAGTCAGGGAGAATCTAAACTAAAATAAATTTAATATTATACAAAGAGAGAAAAGCTTCCCATTCAAATAAAAATATAGATTTCTCCAAAAAAAAATCTGGCTAGAGAGTACAAAATAAACAAAACAAAATAAAATACTTAAAAGGCAATTATGGGGAGGTGGGTTTCGGCTTCAATACGTAAAAAGCTGGGAAGTCATCACTCTTGTCCTTACAACGAGTAAGAAAGCTGAGAGCCAGCCCTGATGGCCTAGTGGTTAAAGTTTGACGCACTCCGCTTCAGCAGCTGGGGTTTGATTCCTGGGCATGGAAATGCACCACTTGTCTGTAAGTAGCCGTGCTGTGCTGGTGGCTCACAGAGAAGAACTAGAAGGACTTACAACTAGAATATACAACTATGTTCTAGGGCTTTGGGGAGGGGAAAAAAAAAGAGATGAAGAATTGCAACAGATGTTAGCTTAGGGCTAATCTTCCTCAAGCATAAAATGAAGAAGATTGGCAACAGATGTTAGCTCAGAGCAAATCTTCCTCACCAAAAAAAAAAAAATGTGTGTGTGTGTGTATATATATATATAAGTGATCTGGAAAATATGCCAATAAAAATGTCAAAAACTGAAATGCTAGAAAAAAAAAAGGAAAGAAAAACCAGAACCAAATATACAAGAACTGTGGGACATGACGTAAGATGTAACATACATGCAATTGGGATATCAGAAAAAGAAAGAGAGAATGGAACAGAAGAAATATTTGAAGTAATAACAGTTGAGAATTTTCCATAATTAATGACAGGCTCCAAACCACTGATCCATGAAGCTAAGAAAACACCAGAGGGAAAAATGCCAAAAAATTACAACTACGCATATTATGTTCAGACTAGAGAAAACCAAAGACACAGCAAAAGTCTTGAAAGAATTCGAGAGGAGGGGATCTTACCTGTCCAGTATAACAATTACATTGTTATATAACAATTAACAACAACATTGGACTTCTTGTCAGTAACTATGTAAGGAAAAGAGAGTGGAGTGAAATATTTAAAGCATTAAAAAAAGAGAAAAAGACTACCAACCTAAATATGATATGAAAAGAAAGGTGACATAAAATATTTTATTTTTCCTGTTTTTAATCGATCTAAAATTAACTATTTTTAAAGTAATTATAGTAACAACATATTGCATAAGTGAAATGAATGATAGCAATATTATCAGAGATGATAAGGAAAAATAGTTGACCAATAAAATATATTGAGAGGCCAGCCAGGTGGCATAGTGGTTAGGTTCACATGCTCCGCTTCAGTGGCCTGGAGTTTGCAGGTTCGGATCCTGGATGCAGACCTACGCACCGCTTATCAAACCATGCTGTGGCAGGTGTCCCACATATAAAGTAGAGGAAGAAGATGGGCACGGATGTTAGCCCAGGGCCAGTCTTCCTTGACAAAAAGAGGAGGATTGGCAACAGATGTTAGCTCAGGGCAATTCTTCCTCGCCAAAGTAGATAGATAGATAGATAGATAGATAGATAGATAGATAGATAGATAGAGATCATAGACATAAACTTATCTAATACAAAGAGGAAAAATGTATTATCATTGCAATAGATGCTAGAAAAGCATCAAATTAAAAATATTTCTTATAAGAATTTGGATGGTCTAGTAATATGATTTTTCTTTCTTAAGATTTAAAAATAACAATAAAACAAATGAGCCGCCTGTGCAACACCAAATGAGTCTCATTATAGCGAACACCAAGGGAAGTATATCATTGTAATGATTGAAGTTTGTGGTTAAAGTATTAGCTAATATGCTCACACTCATATATTAAAAATTAGAAAATAAATCTCAGTTGTTTCACAGAAAATAGAGTTGTCTAAATGTACTAAAATCAAATGAAAATTATTAGAACTAATATGAGAATTATATGGTTGTTTTGATTTCCTAGGGCTGCTGTAACAAAGTGTCACAAACTAGGTGGTTTGAAAGAAGGGAATTTATTGTTTCAAAGTTCTGGAGGCTAGAAGTTCAAAATAAAGGATTTGGCAGGGCCATGCTTCCTCTGAAGTCTCCAGGGGAGGCCTCTTCCTTGCCCCTTGCAGCTCTGATTGTCTCAGGGGTTCCTCGGCATGTGGCAGTGAAATTCCAGTCTCTGCCTCTGTCTTCACGTGGCTGTCTTCCCTCTGTGTCTGTGTATCTCCGTGTCTTCACCTGGCTCTCTCCTCCTTGTGTCTGCTCTCTCTTCTTATAAGAGCACCAGTCATATTAAATGAGGGCCCCTAATCTAGTATGAACTCATCTTAACTTCATTACATCTACAGAGATCCTATTTCCAAATAGGTCACATTCACAGGTACCAGGAGTTAGGACTTCAACATATCTTTTTTTGAGACACAATTTAATCTATAATAGTGTTATGAGAGATAATAAACAACAGTTTTCTTATACAACAACAATGACCAATGGAAAGCATATTTGTGTGTATGTGTGTGCGTTTGTGTGTGTGTATATATATGTCCCCATATTAACCTCCAAATAACTAAAACATTAGAAAATATTTATATATACATTTATAAATACATATCATAGATAATACATCATATATATATTTACATGGTATGTACATTTTATTAAAACATATTACATTTTGGCTCCATCACTCCATTGCTCCGTGACCTTACATGATTTTGAAAATCTCTCTGTGTTGCTGTTTTCACAGCTAAAAAATGAGATAATAATAATATAGGCACCAAGGGGCTGTGGTGATGATTAAATGTGTTACATTTAAGAACAGAGCTTATCATAGGTTGAATTAATGATAATATTATCTAGCAATTAATTACAAGAAATCAAGCCCTATATGAGGGATCATGCAAAACTTTACCATGGTGCATCAAAGAACAATTTATTGAATAAATATTCCTGTCTGGGAAAAATAAAATTGTAAAGATAAACATTTTCCTTAAAGTATAAATTTTTAATGCAAACTCAGTTAAAATCCAATTTCTATTTACGAAAGAAGCTGATAATGATAATCATATGTCATTTGACATAAAACTGTGTAAGAACTATGAAGAAATTTTTGAAAAATAACAATAATAAGGAAAGAGCAGCAGTGTAGGAATTTAAAACCTGATTTTAAAAAACTATGTTAATTAAACAGCACGATAATGGAGTATGAACTTATCAGACTTTTGTATTTAAGTCTCATTTGGATCAGTGGATGAAGAATTATTCAATATTGCTTCTGAGAAGATCAATTATATATTTGAAAAACATCAAGTTATAGTTCGAACTTACATTCAATATGAAAATGATTTTCAGATAGATACGTCAGCTAAGCAAAAATAAAACCTAATAAATCAAAGGCAAATACTTATTAAATTCTCATGGTGGGAAAACATAGGATAAATTAGTTTAAAAATATTTACCCCGTAACTCCAACTTCTATAAATTTAAAAAAGGGAAAAATACTTTTGAATAAAAATATTTATTGAATTTTAACAGAAAATAACTAGAAGTAATGTAAATGCCTAATAATGAAGAAAAGTTTAAATAAATATAGTACATTAATGTAACTGAATTACATTGAATATTATGTAACCATTGAAACACATTTTGTATAGTACTGAGTGAACAAAACATCTCTGTCATACAACTGTAAATGAATTAATGAGAGTTAAACTAATGTATTCAGTTTGCTTTTCATTTTTTGCAAATAAATGTATAAATATGTTTGGAAAATATTGATATAAATATATAAACAATTGAAATTATTTGTGTTTACTTTATTCTATAATAAACTTCCATTACTCATATAATCCTAATAAAAATTGAGTTTTTTTGAAACTTAAGCAATAAAACTTTGATTTATCAGTTCAAGACCCCTTTCAACTTTGTACTGCAATCCATATTCATCTCTGTGTAATGTGTTCGAATGATCATTTTTGGCAGCACCCTGCAGGCCATCTGCCCCATTTCCTTTAAAGGGCAATATTTTTCCCCTACTAAATCATAGGCTTATTATCCAACTAGATATTGCATCTGAAATTATGTCAACTTCAACATTTCTTCATGAAGTCCCAACATTCTGTAGGAATATCAGACAAGTGTAGGCAGAGCTTTTTCATTGCATACCAAATATTTGACACTGTATTACAGTGGACTCTCAGTGTTGAATTCTCTGGACAAAAGTCAGTTATGAGCTAAATCCCATGAGCGCAACATCAGTATACAACGATTGATGCTCATCCAGATCCTACACACTGATACCTGTTCTCAATAATGAACAATCACTAATGAAAAATAAATATAGAAAAGTCTGCAGAATCCCAAACTTGAAATAAACGTAAGGTTTGACAGATGGTTCACGTCCTTAACGTACTATTGGTTTACTACAGGAGAAAAAAATTCCTAGAACACAAGTTATACAAAATGTGATATCCATTGGGATATTAAATTAAGAAAGCAATAGTAGTAGAGAAGGTATAAAAATATAAATTAATAAAATAGCATATAGGTAAGAAAAAGAATAAGATGCTTAATTTAGGTTATTTCTAAAGATCCTGTACTCTCAGATCAGGGAAAGTAAAGTATGACAATATTGTCTAATGAAACATGATTAAAAGTACATGCTCTGCTTAAGCAGGGCTTCAATCAAGCCTGTTAGAAGAGTTTTCAAATATTTGCTATTAACAAAACGTGAAGGATTTATGGAGTCTAATTTAGAAGAAGTAAAGGAACTAATTTTTTAGGTATAATTGAGAAGAAATGAAAGGGGGCAGATAAAAAAAGGGTAAATACTACTTTAGATATTTTAAAGTACTTTTTCACAATTCAGTGGAAATTCAGTATCAGGAATAAGGGTTTGTTTGTTTTTATACCCCAAATCTTTTCCCACCAACTATTAGTTTGCCATGACTTGCTTGGTGACCTTAGGCAAAGATAAATTTTCAATGTCTCTCTTTCTTCATCTGTAATAACATTTCTCAGCCTGGGCACTATTAACATTTTGGGCCAGACAGTTCTTTGTTTTAAGAGGCGGTTCTGTGCATTGTAGGATGTTTACCAGCATTCCTAGTCTCTACCCACTAGATGCCGGTGCAAACCTCCCTGTATATTACTCTATTGTGTGAATTCTCTATTATAATTGTCCTATAGTAATTTTCATAGAATATAAAGGTCATATTCCAAGGCATTTTTAGAATATTAGTAATATTAATCTGGAAAATAAAGATACAATCAAAGCACACAATATTTACGCGGAGAAATATAACATTATCTTCATTGTTTCACTCTACACAAAATTGTACCTTGGACAGAGGCAACCTTCTCCATCTTGTGATACATGTTGTATCACATGCATTTTCTATTAAACTTTAAATACTGGAAATGATCTAACATCATTTTACTGCATTTACAATTATCTATTAAATACAAATTCTCAGATCTCTTTTATTTACTTTTCAAAGACTGAAAAATAATTACATGGGAGTTTCAGTTTTTCCTTATCTGGGTGGTTTAGTTTTCTTTCTAGCATTTTTGCACTATTTCTACTAAATACATAAGACTATTATGGATGTATTTTTTACTCGTTTTCTAAGATTTACTCATTCTGTTTAACGGTTTTCTATATCTATTTTTCAAGTAACATTTACTAATATGCTATATTCTTCTCAATATTCCTATGCAGAGTATATTTATCCTTAATTATTTCATAATTCTTTCCTGAAAATATATTGAATATTCTTTGTCCTTAGAAATTGCTCTTTGTAGAAGGACATTCTTCTCACTTTTAATTATATTGTCTCTTAGGAGACAATTTCCCCCTCACCCCATCAGTTGAAACACTTGTTCTCGACGTACCATATGGTCGTCACTAGATTTTTTGATTTCTTCACATTTGATTAATATTCCTGTAGTATTGTGATTAGTAAACACATTACCTTCTGTCATGTTGTAAGTTTAAATTATTGACCTCTATACAAACATTTATGAAAGTCCCTTATCTTGTTTCTACATAAAATAAACATCTCTCCCCAGGAAATGCAAATTTCCCTGTAAGTTTCCAAAAATAAAGCAGTTATTTTGGAGGTATTTTAATTTCAACTTGCAACACTAACATTAAGAATCTATATTAATAAAGAATTCCAGGCTCTGGATAAGAGACTTAGCTCTTTCTTTCATTAACTCTTAGATATTTTTTACTTTAACCATGGTTTCATTTTGTCGATGTGTATGTGTGTATATACACACTATATGTTATATAATGTTATATATTTTGGTTTCATATGTATAAATGATTTCTGTAACTATGTTGTTTTATTTAAAATCACAACTATTCTGAGTGAATTCTTTACTAAAGAGTATAAACTCTCTCTCTCTTTCTCTCCCCCTTCCTCTCTCTTCCTGCCCCGTCTCTCTTTCTTTTACATGCACACACACACACACACACACACACACACCATTAATCATTTTGGAGAGCAATTTTTTTTGCTATACAAAATTTCATTGTCTGATTTTTTTTACAAGTATGGCTTATTTTTTAATCAGAAAAGATATTACCTTAGATAAATATGTGAAGTATTTTTGTTGCAAATAACAGAAGTTTAACCTAAACTGGTTTAATCTCATCTGAGAAGTTATTGGTAGACACAATAGGAAAGTCCACATGCACAGTGTGGCTTCAGAAATGGCTCGATTTAGGGTCACAAATGATGGGTGAGAACCCTGTTTCTGTCTCAGCTTGTTTTTCTTCTCTGATAATTTGATTTTCAAGCAGTCTCTTCCCACATGTTGTCAAAGGTGGTCTAATAGCAGTTCTAGGTACACATTTTCCTTATTTCTAGTGAATCAGAAAAGAGGATAAAGTGCATCTTTCTCCAGGATTTCATAGCAGTGCTGGAGAGGACTGTGATTGTCCAGATTTGGGCTATGTTTTCATCCCTGAGCTAACAACCCCTGTGACAAGGCAGACACAGTGATCCTGGCGGAGCAGGGTTGAGTTCTCAGTGCATCTCTTGTGTGGACAGGAAAGGAAAAACTACAGACCACCCAAGCACATGGATTTTTTTTTTTTATCAGAAAGAAAAAGGGAAGAATGCTGAACAGATGGAAGTAAGAGATGTCTCTTCCCTGTGTGGTTTTGGTCTGGAGTGAATGCCTAAACTGCTAACCTCATTAGGGCGGTGTCCTTTAAATGGATTATTGAATGCATATTTTGATAAAATAAATTTTATATTATATTTTTATATTACTAAAATAAATATATTCAGATGTGTTTTGTCACACTAATATGCCTCTCTTATGCTCTTCATAACAGGAATTCCAGCAAAGGACAATTTTGGCGAGCATCTTCTCAAATACCCTTAAGATACTTAGAACTCAGGAACTTTCCATCTGCCACTGAATTGGACCACCAAACTATCCTCGTTCTCTCAGACATACTCAGTCCTGCAAACTTGTGATAAACAATGGAATTGACGATGAATTAGAACTTCATTATACTAATAATATCTTACAACTCCTCAGAACTCTTAAAGCTCAACTTCGTCTGCTGTTTTCTGTTAATCATGTGTAAGTTTGATACTTTGCATGCAAAACCATGGCTCTTCCTTGCAAAGTGTTATGAAGTACATCAAGGTGGATTTAACAAAGGATTTAATGCCTAAGACTATTTACACATTTGTTGATTGAATGAATAAATGAATGGATATAAAATAAAATTTCAATGAGCTATAATTGAATTAGAGTGAAAGTCCTAGTTTCTTTAAAAATTAATCAGAAATCCCTTTGGTTTTGATACTTCGTGAAACTAAAGTAAGCATATTAATCATTTTCTAAACTAAAATTAATCACATCCTGTTTAGTAATCAGCGATTAAATAATGAGATTAAATCTCCTAGACATTTGTAGAACCTTTCTGTGCTCATTAACCTGAATCTGAGAATTCACGATTTACATGTAAATGTAGAAGGTATTGTGGGCTGTGCAGCTCATGCAGTGAACATATGGCAGAGATCACACTCTCTTAAATAAACACTGATTTTATCAGTTTTAAAATTTCTTTAATTTAAATAATTTCTAAGCCATTTGTTTGTTTTACCTGATAATGTATAGCATTGTAAAAGTCTCCTTAAATCATCTTCTGGGTGGGGCTTTTACTGTAAGATACTGTTTGAATTCAGGGAAGTATTTAGAGTCCCTAAAAGAACATCTGGAATAGAATATGAGAACTCTGAATAATATAGGAGAAGGATAAGCTACCATATCAGTATAATGATAACATAATAAATGAGATAGGATTCAATAAGATATTATAGTAATTAACTGAATCCTCTATTCGTGTATAAAAGTAGAATCAGCACATGTTAGATAAGCAAGGTGATTAATGCCCTTCTACTTGAAACTGATTAATTCTCTTTTGAAATTGAAGAGAGTTCAGAAGAGACCAAATAAAGTGTTCAAAGCATTTTAAAAATAAACTACAGAAAAAATTTTTTAGATTAATGAAAAGATATATTGCAGAGGAACTTTACCTAAATGTGTACCAAAGAAGTGCCAGTATTAAAAGCAGATGTGAAAAAAAAGATCGGAAAGAAAAATCTCACTGCAGAAATGCGACAATTAAATTTTAAAATGGGAATAAAGTATTGCACTGTTAACGAATGGAAAGAAAATCAACAAACCAGTAAAAACACAGGGTTAAATGGTAGGGGTGAAGATTTGTTCTTCATTAGAGGACATACTTTACGGGCGCAAACATACATGAAATTTTGGGTTAAAAAGTGTTAGAACTAAGTTTTGCATGATAGCCAATTCATGCTGTCTGGAGGAGTCTGGACCAATCTAAATTATTCTAATCTAGAAGCAAGGCTTTGACCAAGATCCTGTTGGGTCCAGAGTGCCCGAGAAGCTAATGACTTGATAACACCCATTAACGTTCACATGGAGATGCTCTCTGACAAATGTAACTCATGTTGAATACGCAGTTCCAGGTTAAGCCTGAAAGATAAATGAAAAAATTCCTACATATCTTTGATGTCTTAAAAATCCAATTTAAAATTACTTTGAGTGAAGATTTTCCTAACTTGTCCAAGCTAAGTAACGTTTGCTTGATTTTTTTTCTTGCTAGCATTTAGTATTTTTAAATTAATGACTAAAAGCCCTTAAACTTTTGTGTCCTGAAGGTCAGACATCTCTCTAATTTTGATTTTTGTCCTTGTTCTTGCTATTAAAAGCCAGAATTATATTTGCCTCAACTCAGTAATTATTGCTTTCTCTCTCTAAGGAGCTCTTAAAATTCAGGTCCCTGGACCTGGTTTTTTATTAGGATTTAATAAAACAATAGCTGTGGAGGTTTTTTTGCGTATCGTCAAGGTCTTTACTTGTAAGGACAGAGAAAATCCCTCAGAATTTAGTGAAATGGATATTGGAAAAGGGCATGAGAGGAAATATATTTTACATTCAGTATAATTAATTGCTTGGCTAATCTTTGAAAATTTGAATAAAATATCTCCATAATTTAACATTTATTTTCATTGGATGATGCAATTAATAATGTATAATGCTTCATTAATTAAATATCTTTTAATAGGGGTAAAAATGAGTACTAGAGAATAAGGTTTATCCACAAAGTCAATTATAGAAAAATAAAAATAACCTTCACATAGAAAAATGGCATAAATAATTCAATTAATATTGTTAGTAGTGGTGTCTAACAAATACGAGGGGTTTGTTTTGTTTTATTTTTGCTGAGGAAGATTCACCCTGAGCTAACATCTGTGCCAATCTTCCTCTATTTTGTATGTGGGTCACCAGCACAGCATGGCCACTGAGGAGTCATATAGGTCCATGGCCGGGAACTGAACCCAGGCTGCCAAAGCGGAGCGTGCCGAACTTAACCACCAGGCCGTGGGGCCGGCCCACCAGAGGCTTTCTTCCCAAGATTAAATATATCACATCAAATTTTATTTCTTTTTATGTCCTTTTGTAAATTCCTTTAGTGTATGGGAAAAAGTTATGTAATATCTTTCTTTATAAAACATACTATCCGATACATTATGGGAAATGTGGCTATAAATTCTGTATTAAATCAAATAAATTACAGTATTTGTAGTCAACAAGTCAACCCAGCAATTTTCAAAGTATTGCTTTTAAGTCCTGAGTAGACAGTTCTAAGATCACTGTATTGATTGGTATAGATAAGGGCTGGTTTTGGCAGTATTTAGAATATTACAGGTTTTCTCCTCTGAGGATAAGAAAGAAATCACGTATAAAAATTATTGGAAGAAAAGGAGCTCACTATAAATAGTATAGAACATATCTTAATATTTCTCAGATATACTGTATTTTTCTACACTTATGATATATTATACATCATTTAAAACTTGTACCATCCTTGTTGATTCTATTTAGGTAATTTGTGGGTTCACGAAACAGTAGCATGATTCCAAATGGCCAAACTGTACACAAACCACCATTCCCTTATTTAAACTCCATTCTCACCCATCCTCTCTTGGAAAGAAAAATATCTCCTTAGTTTCTGGTTTACCTCTCCTGGGTTTCTCCTTACACAAAGAAATGAAATGTGTATTTTTTTGCATTCTCTTTTTCACGTAAACAGTGTTATACTGAAGATATTCTTTTACATTTCACTTTGTTCACTGAACAATATATCCTGAAAATCATTACACTTTACTTCATAAAGATATACCTTGTTATTTTTTATGCCTATATACTACTCTTTTGTGTGGATGTGCCATAATTTATTCAACTACTCTTCTATGTTAAGGGCTTACAACTTGTTTCCAATATTTTGTAACTATAAACAATACTGTAATGAATAACCATGGGCACATTTATTTTCTCATGTTGGATGTGTATATCAGGGTAAATTGCTATCAGGATTGCTGGGTCAAAGGTAAATGCGTATGACAATAAGATATTGTCAAATTGGCCTCATAAAGTTTATACCAACCTGCATTTCTAATAGTGTATTAGAGTACCTATCCCCAGGTGGTTACTGAGAGAGTACTTCGCTATATGTGTCAAATTTGTCAATCTGATAGGTGAGAAATGTTATCTAAGTTAGTTGTGATTTACATTTCTTTTATTGTAAGTGAGATTGAACATCTTTTTCACATGTTTAAGAGTTATTTTTATATCTATTTTATGGTTGGCCTCTTCATTTCTTTTACAAACTTTTCTGAATTTTGGTCTTTTTTAAAAGAATTTTTTAATGACTTATTTAACAGTATTAACAACTCTATGTATTAGGAGTATTAACCCTTTTTTTGTGATATATCTTTCACATATGTTCTTACAGCTTTTCAAGTATTTTTTCTATTTTTAATATTAACATACAATAAAATTGAGATATTTGGTGTACAATTCTTCGAATTTTAATATATGTATAGATTTGTGTAAGCACTGCCATTATATCCAAACTTCCAGCATCCCCAAATCTCCCTTGTGCTGCCCCATCGTAGTCACAACCTCTCCCATTGCTAACCCCGGCAACCACTGATCTGTTTTCCCCAAAATATAGCTTTGTCTTTGTGAGAATGTTATATACATGGAGTCATATAGTTTGTAACAATTTGAAACCAGCTTCTGTCACTCAGTGTAATATCTTTAAGATTTATTCAAATTATTTATGCATATCGAGTTCATTCATTTTCATAACTGATTAGCATTCTGATATATGGGTCTATTATGGTTTATTTTTCCATTCATCCATTGAAGAACATCTGTGTTATTTCCAGGTTAGGGTGATTATGAATAGAGCTGCTACAAACATTTGTGTACAAGTGTTTGTGTGAACATAGATTTTCATTTTTCTCGGGCAAATATATAGGAGTGGAATTTCTGGGAAATATAGTTAGTATAAGTTTATATTAGAAACTGCCACATTATTGTCTAAAGTGGCTGTACCATTTTGCATACCCACCACCAATTTATGCAAGTTCCAGTTGCTTTGCATCCTCACTCACACTTGGTATTATCAGCATTTTTCATTTTAACCATTGTAATCTGTGTGGAATCGTATCTCATCATGGTTTTAATTTGCGCTTCCTTAATAGCTAAGGATGTTGAACTTGTTTCATATGCTCAGTTGCTTTCTGAATATCCTATTTGATGAAGTATCTCAAATCTTTGATCTTTTTTTTAATTGGGTCATTTTTTTTTTTCTCACTATTGAGTTTTGGGAGTTCTTTATATATTCCAGGTAAAAGTCCTTTTTCAGATATGTTATCTGCAAATATTCTCTCCCAGTTTGTACCATTTTTTTTTTCATTCTCTTCGTATCTTTTTTCTTTTACTTTTTTCCATGGCATTTTTTGGCATGTATTATATTTTTACCAAGTAAAATTTATCAATTTTGTCTTTTATGCATCTACATTTTTATTCATAGTTAGAAAGCATTTCCACACACTCGAACTACAGCTATGAGTGTAAGGAGGAATTCACCTATGTTTTCTTCTAAAACTTCTCTGGTTTTATAGTTTTTTATTTAGAGTCCTGAGCTCTTTGATGTTTATCCTTGTATAATGGTGTGAGATTTGGATCTAATCTTACCCTAAGCAAAGCGGCTAACCAGTTATCCCAATAACATTTATTAAAAAGTCTATAGCTTCCCAAAAGATTTGAGATACCACTCTCATCACACTCTAGCGTTTCATATTTTTTTAGTGTAATTCTGGACTTTTATTCTATTTCCTTGGTTTGCATGTCTATTCATTCATGCATCAGAACCATGCGATTTTAATTATGAAGGGTCTATATTTTAATCCCTTGTAGGCTTATTCTCCTTCAACGATTTTCTTTTTTTCATATTATTTTTACGTCTATTTCTGCATGCTTATTTTTCCATGTATATTTTAGTGTCAACTAGTCTAGCCTGTAAAAAAGATTTTGATTCTCCAGTTATTAGTGCATTTCTGTTTCCTTGCATCTCTTGTAATTTTTGCTTTATGAAGATTGCTGTTGTGTTATTTGATGCACAGATATTTATAATTTTTATATTTTCATTATGAATTTTGGCTTATAGCCATAAGTGATGCCCCATTTTTATGTTTAATGGTTTTAGCTTTGTGTTCTACTTTTATGTCAGTATAACTACACTTGCTTTATCAGGCTTTCCATTTGCTTGGTATGTATCTGTTCATTTTTCTATTTT
This sequence comes from Diceros bicornis minor, assembly GCF_020826845.1. Classification (NCBI taxonomy): domain Eukaryota; kingdom Metazoa; phylum Chordata; class Mammalia; order Perissodactyla; family Rhinocerotidae; genus Diceros; species Diceros bicornis. Next base: position 12,565,924 of record NC_080740.1, read on the forward strand.
TAGCTTTTGAGCAACTTTTTTTTGTGTGGTTTTTATAAGGCATATAGTTGTGTTTTGCTTTGTGAACCAAACTGAAAATGTTTTTAAGAGGTGATTTAGACCTATTTACATTTATTAAGTGATCTTATTTGTCTCAAATGTCACATTATTTTGATATATTTGATATATTTGATATATAGATGATCATATGCATTTTGTTATATTTGGTATTTATTTCTATATGCAATGTGTTTCTTTGCTTTTTTATTTATTGAACTTTTTTTGGAATTTAGGCAGGTTTGCACTTTTGTTCTACTGGTTACCTTTGTATGAAAATATTTTTAAGGTCCTTATTTCTCTATTTTCTTATTCGACCCTTTACTAACTTTTTTGTTAGTTTATAATGTTATACTTCAATGGTTTATCCAATGTTGGTACAACAATCAATGCGCATATGCTAATTTTCTCTTCCCCTATCTATTTCCTTCCATTCTTTTGTTTCAGCATACTGTCAGATATACAACGCATGACACGCATCATATAACATATTTTATTCTATCCTTGTCCATACCTTGGTCTTAGTCTTCAATCTAGAATTAAATATATAAAATGCCCACTGTCACTACTTTTGTTGCAATTGCCCTTGTTGCTTCTTTTTTGAATGAAGTTCACCTTCTAAGAGCTTCCTCAGGAAGGGCTCGTGGGTGCACAGTTCCCTGAGCTCTTGCATATTTAATCCTTTTATGTGACCTTGATAGAAGAAGTTTGGCTGTTTATAAAATTCTTGGTTCACAATTACATTTCTTGAGTTTTTTGAAAATGTTGATGTCTTTCTCAAACTCTTCTTACTCTCCATAAATACATGTGATGGGGCACAGCCAGTAGCTCGGTGGGGTGTGTTGTTTATTTTCCCACTTACAGGAAAGTTGAAATGAAGATGTTCTCTGTCTTCTCTTTATGCTAAGAGCATGGATATTTACAGTTTTATTTGTCGTTCTTATTTTTCTTTCTTTTTCATGGGGGTGGGGTGGGGAGGACATGTTGCAAAATTTATATTCACACTACCACTATTACCTCAATCATATGTTACTATTGTAACAACACAGAAAATATATAAATGGCATTATTTTACTACAAAATATGGAGATAAATATCAAATTCCTAGGTCACTGTTAAATGGGCAGAGCATTGTGTATTGTGGCTGACTGGAGATGGTGACACCATTGGTTGTTTGTTTGTGTTTATACAGCAATAAGGGCAATGCATTCCATGTAGTTGGGCTTAATAAATGATTCTTGATTGAATAAATCCTAGCTGTTGGTGCATTATTGGTCAAAAGCATAATCCTAAGCTTTATTCATGTGAAATCAATCCAGAACAACAAACTAACGCTTGGAAAATGTTCTGTCTTTTTCCTGGCTGTATAGTTTTAGATGTACGCCGAAAGCCTGACAATCACCGAGAAAAGGGAATGATGAAAGTCCAATGGCTGATTTTGTTCCCAGTTTGTACTATATAAGGGTCTTTTTACAACTATGCATAAACTTTTATTATCCACCTAATTGTTTTGAGGCAGTGTCCCTCAAGGTGGACTATTCCAAATCCCAAATTTCTGCAAGCAGTGGAAGGACCAGTCAGCATTTAAGGTTGAAGAACAACAAGTTTCTATCATTTTGCTCTTTCGAAACCTTGCAACTCAGTAAAGAATGATGTTCAGATGAGCAGCATCAGCATCATCTAAGAATTTATCAGAATCACAATATTTCAAGTCCCTTAGACCTACTGAATTAGAATTTGCATTTTACTAATACCCGGTAATTTATATGTTCATTAAAGTTTGAGAAACACTGCTTTATATAGATTGGAAAAAAAAGTCCTCTGATAAAAGAGAAAGAGGGAAAGAAAGCAAGAAATCTGGGTTGTTTACAACAGAATTGATACTACTCTAGTCGTTGTATATTTAACTAACATCAAGCAAAATGATGACGGGGCCAAGGCAGAGCACACTCAGACACAATTTGCGGCCTCAAAAGTCAGGGCAGCTGAGAAAGGAACAAGTTTTTTCATAACTGGGTATCTTTTCCTAGGGTCTATAGTTATACATTTGCCTGAGACTCTTAAAAATCTATAGAAAACATAAGATTTTCATTCTTATTTTTTTTATTTTTTTTTTTTGTGAGGAGATCAGCCCTGTGCTAACATCTGCCAATCTTCCTCTTTTATTTTTGCTGAGGAAGACTGGCCCTGGGCTAACATCCATGCCCATCTTCCTCCACTTTATATGGGAGGCCGCCACAGCATGGCTTGCTAAGCAGTGCGTCAGTGTGTGCCCGGGATCCGAACCGGCGAACCCCGGGCCGCCGCAGCAAAGCGCGCACACTTAACCGCTTGCACCACCGGGCCGGCCCCAAGATTTTCATTCTTAATCTACAAATAGCAAGCATATGAACCTGAAAAAAATTACTCCTTGTCTCTGAACATTAATTTTCTTGTCTGTGAAATAAAGTAGTTGGCTAACTCTTATTGGTTGACAATCATGTGAATCTTGTCCTTTAAAAAAAAGAAAAATACTGCCAACTCAGACCATCTTAGAAATGGTGAAGTTCTTCTTCTCTTCCCTCATTCCCTCTTTGCATGCCTAGGAAAAGACTCTCAAGGGCAGTGAGCATCTCATTTATCTTTCAGTCTTCAGAACCAAGCATAATAATGGCTCATGGCACGTTCTCAAATGATGTTGGTTGACTGAATTGACACAAGACAATCACTAATGTTGGAGAATTTGGGTATTTCTTATTTATTAGATATCTGGTGGCCTCTCTTAGTGATAATTTTTTTTCCAGGTGTTAATTCAGTTCTGGATGTTTACTAATAGTTTAGAACAAGCCAAGATGTAAAAGAGAGATATCATTCTAGCTTAAGACTATTCATACACAGCTAATTCCATTAATTTTTGTTTTCTTTTAAAAATCTTTAAAAGAAGATTTTTGTGCAGATCCACAACAAATGTCTCCAATGAAAAATGTTTATAAAAGATGTGAAGTTGCTAAATTATGTTACTTGCCTACGTTTAGAAATAAATGCAAACACAGTTGCATTGTTAATTAATCTGCTAAAGCTTAACTATAATAAAAATAAACATTAGTAAATGAAATCACTAAATAAATGAAAATATAATTCTTGAAGATGCTAATTATCGACCTCTATCTAAATATTTGCTAGTATAGATTGTTTTCAGAAAATAAACTCCACTGCATATAGAATGTTAAGTATCTTGGGACCTACAGTCACAATGAAGTGTTATAGTGATATGCATCAAAAAAGCAAACTATTTTAAAATTATATGTGTATGCATCAGTATTGATATTTCAGGATAATCTGGAAAATGCCTAATTTTATTCTAATATTGGCACAGATACTAAGACACGGAGATTTACTAGAATGAACTGTAGGGTCATCAAAAGAAATAACCTAGAATCACTAGTCATTCTCTTGTGGTTGCATGCTGGAGGTCCATCTGCTTCTTAATATCCTGAAAATGGGTAAAAAATATGGAAGCATCTTCATTTAACCTTAAAAATATCAGATTTAAACATAAAATAGGACACTCAGAATAAAGAGTAAATTTGTTGGAAAAAAAGAGGAAACTACTGAAATAAGCTTTTTCTCCAACTTTGCAACCCGTACTAATGTCTCTAATAGTAGTGTTGCATTTGATAGCCCAAAATAGACATAACCAGAAATGCTAATTAGGCAAAAAGAAGAAAAATTGGATGCTTAAGTAATAATTAGAATGTGTTCTTAGAATATAACCAGAATCAGAGTTCAAAAATAATTCATATTTTAATTAACTTCTTAAATATTTGCATGCAAGTCCAGTACAACTTGATCTTCAAAGACACACTGCATCAGTATTCTCTAAATGTTACTGAGGAGAGGTTTAATAAGTTTACGGTTATTATAAGGCTGGAAGTTATAGTTAATTACTTTTTCTCTCTTGCAACCTATTAATAAGAAAATAAATTAGTCCTTTTCCATATGCATGTATTATCACCAAGCCCAGCAATTTACTGATTACAAGGATAGAATTGAAAGGATAAGGACTGAGACATTCAAACCTCTCTCCTACCTCCACTTCCCACCACTTATTCCTCAATCTTGTTAGAAAGTTAAAATTTTGGGGGATTTTTTTTGTTGTCATTGGTATCCAAAGGCTCACAAATGAAGGTACTAATATTACCAAATTTAAGAGATATGTTTTAGCAACACTTTTTCTAAATTTTTTGCTATATTTTTGTAAATCATGGCAGAAAAATCGTTATGACATCATCAACATTCAAAATGCATTTCTCTTTGCCCTCAGCTTTTTCCCCTAGCTGCTATATCATTTGTTTCTTTTGACTGCTTTTTTATTTCACTTTCTTTAGGCTAACTTAATGTGTGTGTATTCACTTGTTTATGTGTTTGTACTTAAAGAACAAAATAATCAAAAGAAGATCCAGATCCAGTTGCTCGAAACTACTGCTCATCCTAAGTTAGAAAGTTATGGACAAATTTCCCATTTCCAAATGTGTTGTGGGATTCCCACAGAGATATGAAGAAAAATATGCACATTTGAAAAGGCAATTAACAGTCTGGATGTGGTTGAAACAACAAGATCATTCTAATGAAAGCCATGAAATAAAGCAGATGAAAGAAACAGGATGGTTTTTTGTTGTTGTTCTCTTTATTCAAAAAGAATATGGCTTATCCTGTGATGGTATAATGCAGGCCAAGTTTTGACTCATTTTGTTAAACATGGCTTGAAAGAAGGCCAGGATTCTTGTAACCTCCTGCTTCAAGGTTACTGAATGTCCTTAGATTTAAGGCTAGATCTTTGTTGAAGGAAAATTATGTACTAAGAGACTATGAAGCTAAGTCTTACAACAAGGGGAGGGTCCTTTTGAAGGGTGGTAATGCAGCCTTGAGTTTTTATGGCATAGAGTTTTCATTAAGTAAACCCACAGGAAGAACTTTGGATCAGCTAATTTATATTTAAAATGTATTATAGACATATTTTCTGTAACACAGAAGTAGACCTTCAAGGTTGATGAAAATAGACATCATTTATGTTATTTATTTTATACACATATCTTTTCACTTTAACCAATTGCCCCCATATTATTTTCCAAATTTATAAAGTACAGCAACATTCATACACACACACACACACTTTAGAGTACACATTCGTTCCTTTTCCCAACAGTGATCACTTAATTCTTTAGGGACCTTGGGGAACATTGGGTTCGAGATTCCGTCGTTCTGTCCTAGATTTTTTCATTTATTTAAATAAAGCCTCAAACAGTGATGAAGTTATTTATATGTAGAAGTTTCCTTCTTCTCTTTCTGAAAAGCTAAGCTCTATTATTTTTCTTATTCAGTCATTTACCAGAAGCAGAGTTTTCTTGACATTTGTTATAAATCTATAATGCTGCCATCTATATCTACCTCTTTACCCTGGGCATATACCATATTCAAAGGCATCGTTGGCCAAGTAGATGAAGGAGAACAGAGAGGTACATGGGTGAGAAGACTCTATTCTTGAAGCTGATCATAAGAATTTTTTAACCTGTAGCAGCACTACCCAGCATATGCAGGTCATGTTGAGTGTGAGAGGGAAGGCAAAGACTGTGTTACAGCCTGTGCCATAAATACTCCTCCGGTGCAAGGATTTAACCCTCCTTTCTCTCAGAAAGGATACATAGGGCAAAAAAATTGATGTTTATTAAGTACTAGATAGCAGGAAGGAAATGTGCTAGATACTTTCTCTAGTTTATAAACGTTTCCTTTAATATACACAGAAGCTCAATGAAGCAGGACTTTTAATCCTCATTTTATAATTGAAAAAACTTAGGCCCAGAGAAATTTAAAAGTTTTTCCCATACTCAAATAACAGTAACTCTTCAGTTCTAACACAGAAATTGTGTGAGGGTGAATATGCATACACTAAATTGTAATGATCTGCAGAGAGAGCTACCACGTTTGGGCATTCCCAACATATTGTATAGGTTGAGTCTTTATGGAATGCAGGTGACATTTCTGTAATTGTCTCATATCTGGAGAGATGCTCAATGTGAATTATTGCCTTTTGCAACAAGTGTTTATTTCCCTGAATTCTCTTCAAGGACTCTTAAGAAGGTTAAATCCTTGCAGCAGAGGAGTACAATCTTGTATATAAAAAACCATAAGGAATCTACTAAAAAATTATTACTAATAATAAATGAGTTTAGAAGTTTTACAGAATACAAGATCAAAACATAAAAGTCAATTGTATTTCGATACACTGTCAATGAAAAATCTAAAATGAAATTAAGAAAATAATTCCAGTTAGAATAGCATCAAAAATGATAAATTATTTAGGAATATATCTACCCATGGGGAGCAAGATTTTTACAATGAAAACTACAAAAGATTCTTGAAAGACAGTAAAGAAGACCTAAATAAGTGGAAAGACATCATGTGTTCATCATGGATTGGAGTACTCAATATTGTTAAGATGATAATATGCCCCAAATTGATTTATAGAGTCAATGTAATCTCTATCAGAATCCCAGCATACTTTTTTTGTAGGAATTGAGAAGCTGATGCTCAAATCATATAGAATTGCAAGGGAACCACAATAGCCAAAATAATTTTTAAAAGAAGAACAAAATTGGAGGACTCATATGTCTCAATTTCAAAACTTACTACAGAACTACAGCAATGAAGACTGTGTGGTATTGACAGAGGATAGCTATAGGGATAAATGGAATAGAATTTACAGTCTTAAAATAAATCCTTATATGGATGGGCATTTTTTTGACAAGTGTGCTAAAATAATTCAATGGAAAAGGAATATTCTGTTCAACAAATGATGCTGGGACAACTGGATATGACTTGCAAAGAATGAAGTTGAACTTCTACCACATGTCATATACAAAATTACTCAAAATGGATCAAAGATCTAAATATAAGAGCTAAAACTATAAAATTCTCTGCAGAAAACTTGCATAAATCTTCCCAACCTTAGATTAGGCAATGGTTTCATAGATATGATACCAAAGTCTCAAGCAACTAAAGAAAACATAAATAAATTAAACTTCATCACAATTAAAACTTTTGTGTTTCAAAGCACCATCACAAAACTGAAAAGACAATCCACCAGATGAGAGAGAATATTTAGAAATCATATATCTGATAAAGGACTTGTATCCAGAAGATATAAAAAATTCTTTCAACTGAACAATACAAGGACAAATGACTCAAGTAAAAATGGGCAAAGGATTTAACAGACATTTCTCCAAAGAAGATAAACAAATGACCAATAAGTGTCTGAATAGATGCTCAAAATTATTAGTCAATATATTAATTGCAAATCAAAGCCACAATAACATATCTAGTCACACTCACTAGGATAGTGGTAATAATAATAATAATAATTTTTTAAAAAGGCAATAACAAGTGCTGTTGAGGACATAAAGAAATTGAATCCCTCAGACATTACTGGTAGGAAGGTAGAGCATGTAGTTGCTTTGCAAAACAGTTTGGTAGCTTCTCCAAGAGTTAAATCAAGTGTTACCATATGACAGCAATTTCATGGCTAGGTAAAAATACTCACGAGAATTGACATCATATGTCAACACAAAAACATGTACACAAATGCTAAAAGCAATATCATTCATAATTGCCAAAAAAGTGGAAACAACCCAAATGCCTATGATGAATAGGCAAATGTAAATGATGAATGGATAAATGAAATGAGCTATGTACATATCATGGAATATTATTTAGCCATGAAAAATAATAAAGTATGTACATGCTACAACATGAATGAATCTTGAAAATATTATGATAAATGAAAAAAGCTAGCACAAAATGCCACATATTCTATAATTCTAGTTATATCAAATGTCCAGAATAGGCAAATATATAAAGACAGAGAGTAGGGGATAGATGGAGGGGGGAATGCAGACAGACTGCTAATGAGTGCGAAGTTTCTTTCGGGGTGATGAAGATATTCTAAAATTAGATATTTGGTGATAGTTGAACACCTCTGTGAGTTTACTAAAAACAATAGATTTTTATACTTTAAAAGGATGAATTTCATGGTATGTGAATTACATCTCAACAAAGCTGTTATGAAAAATTATACGTATATATAATGCTAATTATTAAGAACATTGATTGCCTGTATCAGAAGTTCAAATTATCTTGTTTCATGGCAGAGAAAGTAAATGTTTTACAGATGGAATAACAAGATGAATGGCATGTCAAGAATTCTAAAATACAAGAGCACAGGATGGATTGGGTGTAGAAGATATCAGACTCATGGATAAATATTTGGAAGCTCTTCTAAAATGTGGTGTTGATCTTGATATAAAAAAACAGTGGATTACAGAAATATTTTTAAATATAAAATAATCAGGAGATGATTACTGATTAGATAGTGAACCTAAAGAAGAATAAGCCATACATGACTCCATGTTTGCAAGCTTGTGAGGTTGTATAAACATAACGCCATTTTAACAGCAATTGATAGAAACTGAGGTGCTGAGAGACTGTGCAGTATGGGAGGAGGAGTTTTTAGGAATATTCTCTCTGTTACATACAGGTGTTAGTGAAGCATCTGCTATTAAAAATGAGTAACAGTGCAGCGTAGTTTTTAAAATCATGAACTTGAGAGTTAGGCAGAAGTAGGTGTGAATCTTTCCCTTATTGTTTGCTTATTGCTATTCCAAGTATTGGGTGGAAAGTGAGTTATCCTCCCCGAATCTTTCTTCATCTCTGAAAAGCAACTCAGGATTTACTTCATTGTCTAATTGTAATGAGTAATTACACTGTTATATGTTACAGGCTTAGCAAAACACCTGGGTCACTGTAAATGCTAATATTTGTTTTTTCATACAAATTATTGTCGATATCATTATCTCTGCTTTACATATGCGAGAGCTCAGAATCAAAGAAATCAAGTAACTTGCCTACATGCCCCAAGTCACTCAGTAAGTGGCAGAGTCAGTATTCAGACACAAATCTTTGTAACTATCAGGTCCATGCTTCTGTTATTAAGCAGTTTGCTCTTCAAATCTAAATGGAAATATTAATTTGATGATATGGAACTGAATATGGAAACCAGGTTAACTCTGGAAATATAAACCTCAGTGTCATCTGCATATAGGGGACAATTGAAGGCAGCAAGTTTTTGTTATTGTCTTTCTCATGTCTATACCGTTGCTTTATGCGTATACTAACTTCACAGATAAACTCCATATAACGACGAAGGTAGCACTGCAATGGGATATTCCATTAGCAGCAATCCATTTTTTCCAAGCTAATATCTTCCCTGGGATTAACCATTAAAATCATCTCATAAGGCAGGGTTTTTGAGCTTGGGGTGACACTTGATCATTGCATTTAGAGAGTGGTTTGTATGAAAAGAATACCTGGAGCAATTAAAGATATGCAAATGTGGACTTCACAAAGCTATGGATGCTGACTGATTGATGAAGTGAAGAGAAATCCATTCTCTCTCTTCACTCTGGCTAGAAAAAGTCCTCTTCGGAAATTTGGAGTGCAGAAAATATTTTAAGTTTTTTAAAGCAAAGATATACAAAGCATAAATCTTAAGATTCATGGATTTCTATTCAATGAAGCACATAAACTAAGTTAACAGATGGGGTGATGGCCTGGACTGCGATATTTACAACATCTACAACCGACAAGGGATTAGCATCGGGAATTTAGGAGGAACTTCTGCAGAACAATTAATGAGACAGGAAAAACAATAGGAAATTGAGCAAAGAATATGAATATGATGAGAAGTTAAATTAAACTGGAAAATTCAGATTAAATTTAAACTAATAAATTCACAGTAATGAAAATTCAGATTAATACAATAATGAGATAACATTTTCAGATGATCTGGTTGGCAAAAATTAAAAGACAATAACAACGTTGGAGATCTGGGAAACTTCATTGGCTTATCGCAGCATTGCATATTGACTATACTCTAAAAAAAACAAAAGTTGCACAACTTGATGAAATTAAGTATCATATTGATGCCCAGAAATCCATTCCTGGATGTTTACCCCAGAGACTCTCTCTCCTTGCTGTCTAAGGGAAAATGAATTTGCTCATTTCCATGGTGGTATAATTTGCATATGGGGAAATCTAGACATCTACCTGTAGAGGAAACGATAAGTAGTCTTTTGTGGGTATATTCTATGGAATGCAATGCAGGAGTTAAAAGCAGCATACAGCAACTAGAGCTTATCGTAAACATGTGATATTGAATTTTTTCTTCACCATTATAGTAGAAACCCTGTTTTCATTTGCTTGTATTGTTTGTTTTGTCTTGCTCTTTTGTTTTCCTCATCTTCCCCTAAAACACCAAATTGCTTTTTTGGTATATTTTTTCATAACATTTTTACTGTCTTTATGTTTCTCTTCATTTTTATAGTCTTTTTTAAAACAAACTATAGCTAATTTTAATAAATTTTTCCTGTTTTTAATAATTTAAATTAATTACTGTTAAATATAAATTTATTAGTCTTTTAATTTATAGTTTCTATTTTATCTACTTTCTTATTCTACTTTTTTCTAAACTATTGTTATGCTTCTATTTTTCTACTTTTCTGCATATTTTGAATTGATTGATTTCTTATTCCACTTTTTCCTCTACTAGCTTGAAATCTATATACCCTATTTCTATCAATTATGTTAAAAAATTTTAATGCATATTCAACCAGGTTCAAAGGTAACAATCTTAAATGCTTCTGTGAACTATGCTTATTTCTATCCTGTGTTAAGTTTACCTTCTTTGCTTTTTCACTTCAACAGTTGGATATAGTCATAATAGTGTTCTACTGCTCTTGATATTCAGTCCACTCATCTCGCATCTCAGAAGCATTTTAGGTATCACTTTCCATTTTCCTCTTTCCTGAGGACACGCTTTAGAATTTTGTCTTTTTAGTTTTTAGTCTGTATTTTACTCTCGCCCATAAATATCACTTTCTTGTCTATAAAGAGTAAATTAGCAGTTATTTTCTCTGGGCATTTTGAAACTATTATTCCAGTCTGTTCTCTGTACATATTTACTGTTAAGATATGTCCTGTGTGTGCATTCCCCATATTTAATCTCTTCTTTCTCCGTATACAATCTCTTCTTTCTCTTTGACTGTTTTCAGGATCTAATTTTCTTGGTATTTTTTAGTACACTAAATTGTCTCTGCATAGTGTCTAGCTTGATATGGAATTTGTTTTATTTATCTTTGCTAGGATAAACAGTGATGTCAAACTCTAAAAATTCATAGAGGATAAAACCAATATGGACATCTCAATATATTCAGAAGAAACATATGAAATAATATTCAACACCTATTTATGATTTTTTAAAAAATAATAAGAACACTAGGAAGAGAGTACAATGTCCTCAGTCTGATAGAGCATTGTGAAAAAAATACAAAAACAAAAAACTACAGCTAACATCATCCTTAATGGTGAAACACTACACACTTTCCCTCTAATATTGGGAAAAAGACAAAAATATCCACTAAAACTACAATTTAACATTGTTCTGGAGGCTCTAACAAGTGCCATAAGGCAAGGCAATGAAATAAAAGGAATCCACTTTGGAAATAAATATAATTTGTTCACAAATGACACAATTATGCATATAGAAAATTATAAGGAACCACAAAATAACTTCTAGAATTCATAAGTGAATTCAGTGATACATTCATTAAAAAAATCAATTCTATTTCTATATACTAGCAATAAAAAAACAGAATTTAAAAAATTTAAAATATTACCATTTAAGACAGCATCCAAAAACATGAAGTAGTGATAAATTTAGCAAGATATATTCAAGATCTTTCACATTTAAGCTACAAAACATTGCTAAGAGAAATTAAAGACGACTTATGTAAATGGCAAGATCTACCATGTGTTTGGATGGGAAGGCATAGACTATTGTTAAGGTGGAAATCCTCTCCAAACTAATCAATAGATTAAATGTAATTCCAACAAAATTCAAGAAGGAATTTTGGAGAAATCAACAAGCTGGCTTTAAATTTTATATCAATATGTAAAGAACTCAGAAAAGCCAAAATGTTTTCTTTTGGTGGGGGGCAAGAAACAAGGTAGAAGACCTACGTTACCTGATTTCAAGACGTAACTAGAAAGACACATTAATAACAACAGTTCACTTAAGGATATACACATAGAACAGTAGCCTGCAATAGAGAGATTGCACTTACACATATATGCCCATTTATGACTGGCAATGATGTTAAGGTGCTGGAACAACTGGATATCCATATTTTTTATAAAGGAATCTTGATCTTTATGTCACACCATGAACAAAAATTACATTTAAATCAATCATAGACCTAAACTTAAAATGTAAAACTATGAAACTTCTACAAGAAAATAAAAGTGTTTTATGAGAAAATCTTTGTGACTTTGGAGTAAGCAAAGATATCTTGGATAGGACCGACAAAGCACAAACCATAAAGGAAAATTTATAAGTTGGGCTTCATCAAAACAAAAACTTTCAATTGACGGTGGTAAACAAAGGAAAAAGCAATCCACAGATTGGAAGTAAATAACGTTGGCTCATATAAATATGACAAAGGATTTCTCTCCAGAATATACAAAGAAGCTTTAAAACTTAATAAAAGAGAGAAATAAGTTTAAAATAAGCAATTTAATTTGAAATTAAAAATGACTAAATGATTTTAACAGACACTTTGCATAAGATATAAAGTTAGCTATCAAGTACATGAAAAGATACTCAGCATCATTAGTCATCAAGGGAAGGTGAATTAAAATCACAGTGAGATACCTATATAAGCACTATAATAGACAAATATTAAAATGACTAATAGTAGCAAATGTTGGCAAATATGAGAGTAATTGGAACTCTTATACATTCCTGGTGAGAACGTACAATATTACAGGCCTTTGGAAAACAATTTGCAAGTTTCTTGTAAGTTTACGCATACAACCCAGAAAGTACACCCAAGAGAAACAAAAACATAAAATATTCTTTGTTCTTAATAGTCAGAAACTAAAAACACCTCAAATGTCCATCCACAGGTGAATATATAAACAAACATATGTACATATGTGTCTGTGCACGTATGTGTGTACACTCACAGTGGAGTGCTACTCAGCAATAAAAATGAACCAACTACTCCTATACAAAGTTTGGATGAATCTCAAAAATATTATGCTGAGTAAAAGAAGTCAGACACAAAAGAGTAAATACTAACGGCTTCAGTTTTTATGAAACTGTAGAAAAGACAAATCTAATGTGCAGTAAGTGAAAGCTGATCTGCAGTTGCCTGGAGCTGAGAGTGGGAAGGACAGTGGTGGAATAACTAGGAAGGGGCACAAGGGAACCATTTGAGTTGATGGAAATGGTCTCCATGGTTACATAGGAGTGTATGCATATATAAAATCTCATCAACCAGTACACTTAAAATAGATACACTTATTATATATAAATTATACCTCAATAAGTTTGAAAAAATACCCCCCCAGAGTTACATTATTTATTAATTTTGGAAAATTTTCATTCATTACATTTTTGAATGTTGCTTATCCTCTCTTTTCTCTAGCAGCTCCTTCTGGAACTTCAATTTGATATACATTAGACCTTTTTATTCTCTCCTCTATATTTACTACTCCTTCATAATCTTCCTCCCTCTATTTCCTTTGCTCCCCCACCAAACTGAATTCTGTGTTATTCTGCCGTATCTCTCTTGCAATTCACAAACTCTATTTTAATGTGTCTAATTTCCTATGCAACTCACTCTTTGTATTAAACATCAATTATATTTCTTTTCTAGAATTCTTGATTAATTTTAATACTACCTGTTCTTAAAACCCAAATGAGAAGATTCTTATGGTTACAGGAATATTTTTAAGAACTTTTATCCTACACAACACACAGTCCAAACCAGTCATTTCTCTTTGCCAATAGGTAAGTTTCCTTTAGGTTGTAGCCTTCAAATTTTGCCTGACTTCTATGTTTTTCACATTGATGTACGAACACATGCAAAACACAGGGAAGGGATACGTAGACAATTACAGGAGAAAAGGGGAATGGAGATTGTAAATGAAGGGAAAAGTAAAATAATATAAAAAATGGGGACTTTATATTGACCAATAATGATTGTGGAGAATGATTAACTCAAAGTTTCTGTAACTAATAAAAAAAAAAAGAAAGAAAGGACATGTCAGGTGAATGAAGACTATGTTATATCTGTATCTAAGTAATGTGCTTAGAGTTTTTTGGTTTTCCCCATCATTTGATGTATTGTGTGTGTGGAGCATACTTATACAGATTCATTTAGGTATCCATTTATTTTGCAGACATAGGTCAATACAGAGCAGTTTATTTGCACCACCATTGCATGTTGTGTAAAAGAATTCTAGCTATTTTAAATTCTATTATCCTTTTTAAGAACCAAATGTCAGTGCCTCCCATCTGTAGTCATCATGCCACTCACAAGCTTGCTCAGTCCCTCTTGCACTAAAGTCATTATAAAATAAGGCAAGCAATATAGTCAGATTTAGTCCTTAGATCTCTGTATGAGTTACTTGTCTTAGAGTTACGCATTGAGTTCTTGCTGAGTTGGGATGAACCTTGGGCACCTGTGGGCACACAGAGACATAGGTTTCTTTTTACCTCCTCTTTAGTCAAACTCCAAGTGGTCAGGATTTTGCTTAGGTTTCCTTGCCTCATGCTGCATTTTCCACTCTTATAGGAATTACTCTTATCCTGCCCAACTAACAAGAGTTCTTGCCTTTGCTAGTCTACGACCTCCCAATCACTCTCTCAAGAGCAAGACATATGGTTAATATAATATTTGATTAACTGTGTTAATGGCTATCCATTTCACATTTCCCCAACAATTCATGTGGATTCAGGTTCCTCCACATCCTCACCAATGGCTGTTACTGTCTTTTTGATTATAGCATTCTTGCGGGTATGAAGTAGTACCTCACTGTGGTTTTAATTTTCATAACGTCCATGATTGTTTATTGTGATGGTCTGATTGGCTGATAACTTCTTCTATTTCTGCTAAGTTTTCAGGAGAACAACTTAATTCTGTAGCTGCTACTTAGATTTCTGCTGACACATCCTAACAACCTCACTAGGATTCTTTGCACAGAAGGGTCTATTCAAAATATGTTCAATTTTATCATTCCTTTTCAGTTTTGGCACTCTGAACTGCTTGGCTACAGCCAGGTCAATGATCCCTCTCAGTCTCTGCCTCTTTCCTCAGCAACCTAAATCTAGGTGTGAAGGCCCTTCATAAGCAAGCCTGTCAGAATTTTTGCACATACATCTGGTTTAACAACAACAACAAAAACCTGATTTTTAATAAACATTGACTATAAAGTAGCTACTAGCTCTGCTGAATTTTAACAAAATTCAGATTTTAATAGAGATTTAGTATTAAATTATTAACAGATAGTAAATGTCAATAGATTATTGAAAACATACTGATGGCAAAAAAACTGTATCATCAAAAGCTCTCTTGGGTATAATTAATTCTATTATACAAACAGCAATCATTTTTTTAGTTTTTTTTATTAATGCGAGTAGAAGTTAATTTAGACAATTATGAACAATACTTAACATAATTAAGGCAGTATATTTAAGGCTATAGTTTCTGAATCTCTAAATTTAGCAAACTGACTGAGTTAACATTGGAAACTCAGAACTACACTGGGAGTAGGTTTCTCCCAGACAATAGAAGATTGAAGACAAAATAAAAACAAATATATAACATGTTTAAAAATCCTCAATAACACAGAACCAAACACTCTGCAGGATTCAGTGACTACTGTCAAATCCAGACTCAGTCTCTTTTGCTCACCTCTGAAATATTAACCCAAAATTTGGGATAGCTCTCTGAAAGCTAAGCAACTGAGAAGACATAATTAGACAATTTTCTACATAGACACAAATATTTTTGAAATTGGTAGGAAAAATAAGAAGTAACTCAATTACTAAAGTGAAAATGTTGAGATAAGATGAATGTATCATTTGGTACAGGAATATGAGCACATGAAAGAAGACTAAAAAATGGGTCTTTCTTAATACATAAAATGTATTCTATTTAAATAGAAGTGGGATTCAAAATGATGAGTTGGGGGCCAGCCGGTGGCACAAGCAGTTAAGTGTGTGCGGTCCGCTGCGGCGGCCTGGAGTTTGCAGGCTCGGATCCCAGGCGCGCACAGACGCACCACTTGTTAAGCCCTGCTGTGGCGGCGTCCCATATAAAGTAGAGGAAGATGGGCACGGATGTTAGCCCAGGGCCAGTCTTCCTCAAGAAAAAAGGGAGGATTGGCATCAGATGTTAGCTCAGAGCTGGTCTTCCTCACAAAAAAAAAAAAAAAAAATGATGTGTCAGCAATAGAAAGAAGAAAAGAAAGAGTGTGAGGGGTGAGGGATCCGACAGTCAGAACTTGAAGGTTTTCCAGACTTAGACACAAGATAATTTTGAAACCCCAGTTACTATGCCTATGGGAGGCACCTAACTGTGAAATACTCTAAACAAGTTTGGTCAATACATGAGAAATTGAAGTGATCCAACCATCTTCAGATAGTTGTTAGAGGACCAATGGTCTTCAGATCCAGAAGGCGAAAGTGGGATGGGGAATTTCAACATTTTCATAAAAGCGGCAGCATCTAGAGGCATGTAGTAAACAAAAAAGAGAACAGAGAGGAGTGGCAGGAGATTTAGGAAAACCCAGCCATTCCCCTTCCTGGAGCACTGCATGGTAAGGATGATGTGAGATTATCTCATAGAAGGAGTCGGGACTTCAAGACCCAGCACAGCAGACCGAGTAATACCTGCTCCTCACCTCTAACACCACCCTACTCTGTCCCAATTCAGCTTGACTACAACAGGAAAGAAGGAACACACAGGTATTACTAGATTGTTCTTCCTCTTCTTGAATCCGAGTATTTTATAAATGTTCCATTACCCGCCCCGAAGGATGGAGTATGAAAATACAAACAAACAAATCAAAAACACCCACAAAACCACAAAAGACCAAAACTACAAACATGCATTGGGAGAAAAACAAACAAACAGAACAACTTAAACACAGTGCCGGATGACCTTCCTATCTGGAACTTAGCATATTTTCACATCCCCATCCTACTCCACTGCAGCCCTTTGCTTCGTCCTGCTAGTTACATGCGTCCTTGTCTCTCTCCTTCCCATCTCATTTTCACAGTTTCCTACTACTACTCTCTTTGTCTAGTAGAATTCTCAGGCCTGGAACTTCTCCATACCGATAGATGACTACCTGGAAATGTAGTGAATTCTCTAAATTTGCACTTGGATGTAATCTCTGGTCATTAAACCACATTTTGGGCTGCCTTTCTGTGCCTATTTTGCCCGAAACACCTAATAATTTGCCCTTTCCTTAAGATAGGTCTACCTCTTTCTCACCATTCCACAAGATTTTAAATCGTAAAATCTTCTTTAGAGATAATATTCACCCCTCCCCCCAGCCCCCCAGTCATGTCCTCTTTCTGTGCTGGTAACACTGCAGAAAGCAGATATCCAAGCTAGCCCGACTTTCCTAGTCTAGTGGAATAGAGTTCCTTAAACAGAACTCATGCTCATTAAGTTAACAATTCATCATTTGATACTACGTATTGATGCTTATTCCATGCCCGGGCACTCTGTCGGATATTGGAAACACATTGGTAACAAAATATATACAATCCTTATATTTAGGGAGTTAAATATTTTAGAAGATGGATAGGCATTAAATAATAACCAAAAATATTTAAGGGACAATTACAGTGGGTGGTACAGAGAAATATGGGATGTTGAAAAATTATAGATGTCAAAGATAATTTCTAGGAAGATAACATCATTGAATCTAATTTTTAATCCTATAACCCATACTCTAGTCACGTTTAAATTACTTGTAAAAAATGAACTATGGGGCCGGCCCAGTGGCATAGCAGTTAAGTTCACGTCCTCCGCTTCGGTGGCCCAGGGTTCGTGGGTTCGTATCCCAGGCATGGACTGACGCACTGCTTGTCAAGCCATGCAGTGGTGGCGTCCCATATAAAGTATAGGAAGATGGGCACGGATGTTGGCTCAGGGCTAATCTTCCTCACACACACAGAACTATGTCTCGTCAGCAGCAGTACAGTACAGCTGTATTCACTATTCATATAACACAGAGTGAGCTGAAGAGATGGTGAATACATGATATTGTTTATCTGTACAACCTGTCAAATTGGACAATTTAGCTCCAAAAGAAATGTACTGAAACTGTTCGGCAATTGTCAAATATTGGCTTTATTTTGTGTAAACCTAGGCAAAAGAACAGGATCATTACTAACGTATTTCTTTCAAGAGAAATGTGAATTCCCTATTTGGTATATCATATTTTATCCTAAGATTTCTGGATGCCTTAAAAGCATTTTATAAACACATCAATTTATTCCTCTTTTTTATACAGAAGTTATAGAATCATGAGCAGCAATTTGCAGCGTACCCCATGTTGCCATCTACAGCACTGGGAAGTTTAAATGGAAATTTGAAACAATTTTAATATTGTGCACTGTGGCACAGATTTATCTCTATGATTTATCTTCTAATGTAAAACACATTGGTGGATACAAATTCCTGGTGATGAATATTTTTCCTTCTCTAGGTAAAATTTAGGATGAGTTAACCAAGTGATTTTCCTAAACATTTTATACTTCCTTTATTTTGTTGTTTGATTTTTACACGTAAAAAATGCTTTTAATTTTGGTTTGTATACCACAACAGTACAAAGTAGACTCGTAATGAGGAAATGACAGCCTTGCTAATATAGCCTGAAATCTCCTAATATTAAGTTCCAAACTCCACTCTTTACAGATCTCATGTTTTAAAGACATGACAAAACACTATTCTTTCATGTTTTTTCCCCCCAAAAAGGTTATATGATTTAAATTTATTGTTTAAGAGGATATTTTAGTTGCTACTTATGCTAATTATCCATATATATGCTACTTATACCAAAAGCATAATGGCACAAATATACAATATATATTTACATACTCCATACGTACAGAAACCTGGATTTGTAAACAATAAAAGTGTTTGATAGAAAACTTACAGAATAGGCAGAATTTTTTCTGTAGGTGTCTTTCTTCTTGTTGTCAGCTAACCTATGAATATATAAGGAAATTATTCAGACTGAGCAGATAAAGGGAAACAATGACATTGACTGGTAGTAATACACAGTGAGAGCCTCTTTCAATAAATTTCTACAGCGCTACTGTCTCCGCTTGTACATCAGCCCAAATAAACTTTGGAATCCCCTTAGAAATAAGTAACAGAAAATTTCTAGAACTACAGTTTAAAAAACCTGCATGCCAACTTAAACTTGTTATATTGTAAAGCAGTTTACTTGATGAAATATAACTGTATGTAACTCTAATGTCTTGTATTTACAAGTTGCAAATATTTTATATAAAATATTTCATCTAGCCTTCACAGAGGCATTAATAAGGAAGAAAAGATCTGCTATAATTCAGTTGTCTCAGATCTCAGCTAAGATAGCTAAGGTCCAGTTATTTCATGCCTGTTTCTCTCTTACGTCATCTAGATGAAAATTGATGCCACAGCAATATAGTTCTTAATTTGCTCATTAATATATCCCTGGTGCCTGAACAAGCCAGGAACATTGAGGGCACTCATATGCTCGTTGAATGAGTGAATGAATGAATGAGTGCAAGAACATCCTGTTAACGTCCCACAACTAATTAAACTATTTCAGGGCTCTGTGTGCTGTACCACCAATTACCTATTGATCTCTTTACTTTATACACAGACAAAAAAAAAAGAGATTGATTGAGGCCAAAACTAAAAATAGTATTCTAGTATTCTTAGAAAGATACTCATTTGATCCAAAAGTCTTTCCATATAGCTAATTAATAAGCTTCCTGAGTAAAAGTCTGTTCTATTTTGCTGCCATCATGTTTTACAGAACAGTTTGAAAAATATGGCAGAAGTATTCATATTGTCACACCAAATACATAAAAGAACAGTTCTACATAGAGGTGAAATCACCCCACTTATATTTCTTGATTGATGAAAGTAACATATATGCTTTTGCACAGGTAAAATTTAAACACAGTAAAATATAGACATTTTATTTCTGCAATTCAATGAGGTTTCAAGAATGCACACACACATGTCATCAACAACCTAATTAAGACGTAGCACTTTTCTGCCACTCCATAGAGTTCCCTCATGCTCCCTCCACTTAGTCCTCAATCCCCCTAGGAAATCAATGTTATGATTTCTTTCACCAGAAATTAGTTTTAAGTTTTGTTTTATAATTTAATATAAATGAAATCATATATTGTATACAATTATGAGTTCGATTTCTCTTACTCAACATAAGGTTTTTGAGATTCATCATTGTTTTTGCAATTTCGATAGGAGTTTTTAAATTGCTGAGTAGAATTCCATCACATAAATTTAGAAAAATTTATCTTCCCACTCTTTTGTTGATGGATATTTGAGTTGTTTCCAGTTTGAAGCTATTAAAATAAACTTGTAATGTATATACAATTATAATATTATTCCTTCCACATATTTTGCTTTTAGTTTTTTTACTCTATTTTGCTTTTTAAGTTAGTAATTTAGAAAATTGATTTAAACTTTTCTTATTTTCTAATAAAAACATTTAAACCAAAAAATTTTCCTTTAAACATTGTTTTCACTACATCCCACAAATTGTAATATATTTTACTTTCGTTATCTTTCAGTTGAAAATAATGTGCCTGGTGGTATCTGTTTTAATCTAAGGGATATTTAGATGTGCATTGTTTAATTTCCAAATACATAGATATCTTCTAGATAACTTCTTGTTACTGATTACTAATTTTCTTCTGTTTGGTCAGTAAACATGTACTCTGTAAAATAGCAATTGTTTTTTTAAATTTATTGAGTCTAATTTTATGGCTCACTTTATGGTCATTTTTGTTAAAAATTCCATGTTCACTTTAAAGAATGTGTGTTCTGCATTGTTGGGTGATGTGCTCTAAAAATATCAGTTAGGGCATTTGTGTTTAGTGTTGTTGAATGATCTAGTTCCTTATTGATTGTTCTGAATGTTCTATATGGCTACTCACTGTATGTATGTTTCATCTATTAAGAATAATTTCTATAATTTGGAACTATGATTGTGGACATATCTCTTTTTCTTTTTTTATGTTGGTTTTGCCCTATGCATATGTGCTTTTCTAACTTTGATATTAAGTAGCACTGTTTCATTCCTGATATTTGTTATTCGTGTACTCTCTTTCTCTTTTTCCTGGTAAGTATGCCTAGACGTTTATAATGATCTTCTCAAAGATACAACTATTTTGTCCACTAATTTTCCTTTTTATTTTCTCTTTTCTATTTCACAGATTTCTGCTCTGATTATTTGATTTTTTCTACTTTAAGTTTCATTTGCTTTTATCACCTTTTTCGAAACTATTTTTTAGAGCAGTTTTGGATTCACAGCAAAATTGAGAGGAAGGTACAGAGATTTCCCATATACATACGCATGGCCTCTCCAATCAAAAACATCCCCCACCAGAGTGGTACAACTATTACAATTGGTGAACCTACATTGACACATCATAATTGACAAAGTCCATAGTTTACATGAGGGTTTACTCTGGGTGCTGTACATTCCATGGGTTTGGACAAATGTATATGTATCATAAGGAATAATTTCACTGCCATAAAAATCCTCTGTGCTCTGCTATTCATCTCTCTCTTCCTCCTAACCCCTGGCAACCACTGATCTTCTTACTGTCTCCTTAGTTTTGCCTTTTCCAGAATGTCAAAGAGTTGGAATCATACAGTATGTAGCCTTTTCAAAATTGTCTTTTTTCACTTAGTAACATGCATTTAAATGTCCACCATGTCTTTTCATGGTTTGATAGCTCATTTCTTTTTATTGCTGAATAATCCATTGTCTGGATGAACCATAGTTAGTTATCCATTCTAAGGATCTATCTATACTGCAGAACATCTTGGTTGCTTCCACATTTTTGCGGTTATGAGTAAAGATGCTATAAACATTCGAGTGCAGTTATTTGCATGGATATGTTTTTGACTCCTTTGGGTAAATACCAAAGAATGCAATTCCTGGACCACATAGTAAGAGAATGTTTCATTTTAGAAAAAAACGCCAAGCTGTCTTCCAAATTGGCTATGCCATTCTGTGTTCGCACCAGCAATGAATGAGAGTTCCTGTTGCTCAACATCCTGGCCAGCATTTGGCGTTCTCAGTTTTTGGATTTTCACCATTCTAATAGATGTGTAGTGGTATTTCACTGTTGTTTGAATTTGCATTTCCCTGAAGACATATTTGAAGCATCTTTTTATGAGCTTATTTATCATCTGTATATCTTCTTTGGTGAGCTGTGTCTTGAGCTCTTTGGTCTATTTTTAAATCAGGTTGTTTGTTTTCTTATTGTTGAGTTTTAAGAGTACTTCGTGTATTTTGAATAACAATCCTGTATCAGATATGTCTTTTGCAAATATTTTCTCTCAGTCTGTGGCTTGTCTTTAGTCTCTTGATAGTATCTTCTGCAGAGCAGAAGTTTCAATTTTAATGAAGTCCAGCTTATCGATTCTTTCATTCATGGATTGTGCCTTTGGTGTCTAATCTAAAAGTCATTACCTAACCTAAGATCATCTGGATTTTCTCGTATGAAATCTTCTATGAGTTTTACAGTTTTGCATTCTACATTTAGGTCTACCATCAATTTTTAGTTAGTTTTTGTGAAGGGTGTAAGGTCTATGTCTAGACTCATTTTTTTACATACGCATGTTCAGTTGTTCTGTCACCATTTGTTGAAAAGAGTATCTCTGCTCAATTGTATTGCCTTCGCACCTTTTTAAAAGATGGGTTGAGTATATGCATAGGGGTCTATTTCTGGGCTCTCTATTCTGTTCCATTGATCTATTTATCTATTTTTTCACCAATACCACCTAATCTTGATTACTGTAGTTTTATAGTAAGTCCTGAAGGTGGTTAATGTCAGTTATCCAACTTTCTGCTTCCCCTTCAATATTGTTGACTACTCTGTATCTTCTGTCTCTTCATATAAACTTTAGAATCAGTTTGTCAATATCTACAACATAATTTGCTGGAATTTTGATTGGGATTGCATTGAATCTATATATCAATTTGAGAAGAAATGGCATCTTGACAATATTGATTCTTCCTATTGATGAACATGGATTATCTCTCCATTTATTTAGTTGATTTTTTTTCAACTGAGCATTATATTTCTCCTCATATGTGTATTGTATAAGCTTTGTTAGATTTATACCTAAGTATCCCATTTTTGGGGGTGCTGCTGTAAATGGTATTGTGTTTTTTATTTCAAGTTCCACTTGTACATTGCTGATATATAGGAAAGTTATTGTTTTTCTCTATGTTAACCTTGTATATTACAACCTTGCTCTAACTGTTTATTAGTTCCAGTAGGTTTTGTTTTGATTATGTCAGAGTTTCTACATAGGCAATCATGTCATCTGCAAACAAAGACAGTATTATTTCTTCCTTCCCAGTCTGTATACCTTTTATTTCCTTGTCTTACCTTATTGCACTAGCAATGATTTCAAGTATGATGTTGAAAAGAGTATTGAGATAGGGTATCCTTGCCTTGTACCTCATCTTTGTGGGAAAGCTTCGAGTTTCTTACCATTATGTATGATGTTAGCTGTAAGCTTTTTGTAGCTAGTCTTTATCACATTGAGAAAGTTCTCCTTAATTCCTAGTTTACTGAGAGTTTTTAACATGATTGGTCTTGGGTTTTGTAAAATGTTTTTCTGCATTTAATATGATC
The DNA here is from genome assembly GCF_020826845.1 of Diceros bicornis minor. NCBI lineage: Eukaryota > Metazoa > Chordata > Mammalia > Perissodactyla > Rhinocerotidae > Diceros > Diceros bicornis. The sequence continues at coordinate 12,589,817 of NC_080740.1, forward strand.
ATATGATTTTTATTTTTTTACTTAGTCCATTGATGTGATAGATTACATTAATTAATTTTTGAATGCTGAACCAGTTTTGTATACCTGGGATAAACCTTCTTTGTCATGGTGTATAATTTTTTTGTAAATTGTTGGATTTGATTTGGTAATATTTGATTCAGGATTTTTTGCATGTATGTTCATGAGAAATACTGGTCTATGGTTTTCTTTACTTATAAAGTTTTGTCTGATTTTGGTATTAAGTTACTGCTGGCCTAATAGAATGAGTTAGGAAGCACTCCTTCTGCTTCTATCCTTTGAAAGAGATTGCAGAGAATTGGTATAATTTCTTTCTTAAATGTTTGGTGAGATTCACCAGTGAATCCATCTGAGTCTGATGCTTTCTGAATTGAAAGTTTATTAATTAATAATTCAATGTATTTAATATATATAGACTATTTATATTTTCTATTTCTTCCTGTGTGAGTTTGGTAGGTTGTGTCTTCTGAGGAATTGATCCATTTCATCTGGGTTATCAAATTGCGGGAATAGAGTTGTTCACAGTATTCCTTTATTAGGCTTTTAATGTCCATGGGATCTGTAATGATGTCCTTCTTTTATTTATGCTATTAGTAATTTGTGTTCTCTTTTTCTCTTAGCCTGGCTAGAGGTTTATCACTTTTATTGATCATTTCAAACAGCCAACTTTTGGTTTTGTCTATTTTCTCTATTGATTTCCTATTTTTAATTTTATTGATTTCTGCTCCAATTCTTAATTCTTTTCTTCTTTTACTTTGGATTTAATTTACTTTTCTTTTTCTAATTTCCCAAAGTGAAAGCTTAGATGATTAATTTTAAATCTTTCTTCTTCTCGAATCTACGCATCCAATGCTATAAATTTCCCTCTAAGTATTGCTCTCATTGCATCTCACAAACTTTGGTAAGTTGTGCTTTCCTTTACATTTAATTCAAAATATTTTTCAATTTCTCTTGAGATTTCTTCTTTGACTCTAGTGTTATTTAGAAGTTTGCTGTCTAATTTCCATGTATCTTGGGGTTTTCGAGTTATCTTTTTGTTATTTATTTATTTATAACAAATAGTTATCTATTTGTTATTTATTTCGAGTTATCTATTTGTTATTTGACTTCTAATTTAATTCCATTGTGATCTGAGAGCAGACATTGTATGATTTCTATTCTTTTAAATTTGTTAAGATGTGTTTTATGGCCCAAAATGTGGTCTGTCTTGGTACATGCTCCTATGAGGTTGAGAAGAATTCACTCCTTTATCGATATGTAATGCCCCTTTTTATCTCTGATAACGTTCCTTCCTTTGAAGTTTGCTCTGTCTGAAATTCATATCGCTGTACCTTTGATTAGTGTTAGCATGGTATATTTTTCTCCATTCATTTACTTTTAATCTGTATGTGTCTTTATATTTAAAGTGAGTTTATTATAGACAACATATAGTTGGGTCTTATTTTTTAATTCACTCTGACAATCTCTGTCTTTTACTTGGTGCATTTAGACTAATGAAGTTCAAAGTGATTATTGATATATCTGAAATAATATCTGCCATATTTGTTATGTTTTCTATTTGTTGCTTTTGCTCTTTGTTCCTATTTTTGTCTTACATTCCTTTTCTGACTTTTGTGGTTTTAGTTGAGAATTTTAAATGATTCTATTTTCTCTCCCCTCTTAGCATATCAGTTATACTTCTTTTTTTACTTTTTTTAGTGGTTGCCTAGAGTTTGCTATTCACATGTGCAACTAATGCTTCATATAATACTATACCACTTCATGGGTAGCATGAGTAACTTATAACAATAAAATAATTATAATTCTTCCCTCCCATCCCTTGTATCATTGCTGTTATTTATTTCACTTATATATAATCATTCATAAGCATATATACATAAGTATATATAATCAAATTTATTGTTGATATTATTATTTTGAACAAACTGTTATCTGTTAGGTCAATTAGTTTTTATCTTACTTTCACATATTCCTTCTTCAGTGCTCTTCCTTTCTTTATGTAAATCCAAGTCTGACCCTCATTATTTTCCTTCTCTCTAAAGAACTTCTTTTAACATATCTTGCAAAGCAAGTCCACCGGCAACAAATCCCTTCAACTTTTGTTTGTCTGAGAAAGCATTTATATCTCCTTTACTTTTGAAGCATAATTTCACAGGGTACACATTTCTATGTTGGTGACTTTTTTTCTCTCATCTATTTTATCCATTAGAGCCCTTAGCATGTCCATCATAGTTGTTTTAAACTCCCCGTCTGATAATTCTAACATCCTTGCCATATCTAGTTCTGATTCTTGTTCTGTCTCTTTAAACTGTTTTTTGCCTTTAAAATGCCTTGTAATTTTGTCTTGATAGCCAGACATGATGTACCGAGTAAAAGGAATTGCTATAAATAGGTCTTTAATAGTGTGGTGGAAGGTTTGGGGGGAAGGGAAGCAGTTTATATTCTTATAATTATGTTTCAGTCTTTTAGTTAGTCTGTGCCTCTGGACAGTGAAGTTTACAAGTGTTTCTAAGTTTTTTTCTCCGCCTTAGGTGGCACTGGAATGCTAGAGTGGGCAGGAGTTGGATATTTCTCTTCTTCCGGATGAATTAGGCTCTGATAAAATCCCAGCAGGTTAGTGTTTGGTTAACTAGTTTCTTCTGAGGGCATTTCTTGTTAAGAAGAACAGAGTGCTCTGGATTATTTCAAAGTGATTCCTTTTCCCTTCCCCTGAGGGAAGCATGAGGGGATTTTTCTCTGATGTTTATTGTTAGAACCTGGCTGAGCTCCTGGAGGTAAAATTCACGTAAGCATAGGGACCCCCCTATGCCGGGTCCCCCTGAAGTTGTTGACGCTCAGAGTTGTCCACACTGAGCCTCCAGCAATTTGTGGATTACAGTTCAGGTTTCCCCCTGGCCCCTGGTTCCTGCAGATGTTTCTGCTCCAGTCTATCATGATTCTCTGCATCCACTTGTCTGTCTGATATGGGGGAGTAGTGGCTTGCCCTGTGACCTCACTTCTCTTAAGGATCTAAGAAGAGCTGTTCATTTTTTGACTTGTTTAGCGTTCTACTTGTTAGGAGAAAGTGGTAACTTCCAAGTCTCTTACATGCTGAACCAGAAACCTTGTCCCCTTGTTTACTTTCTTAAATTAGGTATGGCAATTGAAGTCATTTATTTGAAATATGTCTTTCTTCTAATATATGTCTTTAGTGTTATATATTTCAATCTAAGTACTGCTTTAGCTGGATTCTACAATTTTCAGAATATTTTGTTTTCATTTTCTTTCAGTTTTATCTATTTCTCCTAATTTTTCTTTTGATTTCTTCTTTCACATGTGGTTTATTTGAGTGTTTCTACTTTTCAAATAATTTGGCATTTTCCAGATACTTTCGTGATATTGATTTCTAATTTAATTCCATTGCAGTCAGGCTACATTATGTATGAATGATTTGAATCCTCTTAAATTGTTTTATACCCCAGAATATGTTCTATCTTGAAAAATGTTCTATGTGCTCTGAGAAGAATATATATTCTACTGTTGTTGGCTGTAGTGTTCTATAAATGTCAATTAGATCAAAGTATTTAAGTTTTATTCAAGTCTTCTATAACCTCACTGATTTCCTGTCAACTCCTTCTATCAGTTATTGAGAGACAGGTGTTGGAATACATGGCTCTAATGTGGATTTGTCTTTTCTTTTTTACAGTTCCATAAGATCTTGCTAAATGTGTGTTGGTACATTGTAGCTGTGTTATGATATGCAAAAATGTTTAGTATCCTTCTGTCACCCTGATGAAGTGATCCATTTATTATTAAAAAATCATTCTCTTTATCTGTGATAATATTCTTTGCTATGAACATTATTTTGCCTGATAATAGAGCCACTCCTACTTTCTTGTCATTAGCATTAGCATATTTTTCTTTGCTTTTATTCCTATTTTATTTTATATTTATATTTAAAGTGTATTTATTGTAGACAGCATATAGTTGGGTCTTACTTTTACGTACAATATGATAATCACTGCTTTTAATGTACATTGTTAGATAATTTACACTTACATGAATATTTGTACGATTGGGTTTAAAGTTACCATCTTGCATTTGTTTTCCATTGTCCCTTCTTTCTGTGTTATCTTTTTGCCATCTTTTGTGTTAATTGAGTATTTTTATATTTCTATTTTATTTCCTTTGTCGCCTTATTACCTGTGGTAGTCATAAATCTTGGATGACACGCAATGAGCTATGCCCTTGTATGACATTCCCTCTCTTCCCCCATTTGAGTATGCACAGAACTTGTGAATATGATATCACTCACATGACTACTATTCATTACAAGGAACATGTGAAAGAATTTTACATTTGTAATTAAGGTCCTCCTATTCAGTTGACTTTGAGTTAATCAAAGGGAACTCCTCCTGTGTAGGCCTGAGCTAATCAGATGGACTCTTTAAAAGACGGTCTAGAGGTCAGAGAGATGTTCTTCTACTGGCTTTGAAAAAACAAGCTGCCATGAGTTCTGCAGCTGCAAGGAAATGAATTCTGACAACCACCACATGATCTTGAAAGAGGACCTTGGGCCTCAGATAAGAATGTAGTCTTGGTCCACACCTTGAATGCAGACTTGTACTGCCCTGTGTAGAGGACACAGCAACAACATGTCTAGACTCCTAACCCAAGGAAACTTGATAATACAGTGAGTTAATAGATATATGTTGTTTAAAGCTGCTAAGTTTGTGATAATTTGTCATGCAGCAAGAGAAAAGTAGTACATTGATTCCAACTCTGGTATTTACAGGTTTAGAGATTTAATTTAGGGTTTATAGTGTGCATTTTTCACTTATAATTTATCATGAAATAATATATCATTTCATGTATAGTGAAAGAGCATTAGGATAATATATTTTGGATTTCTTGCTTTCTGACCTTTGTGCTATTGTTGTCACACATTTTAACTTCTACATAACCCCCCACAATGCAGTTTTATTATTTTTGCTTTAGATAGTCAATTATCATTTAAAGCTCTTTAAATGACAATTTAAAAAGTCTTTATATTTACCCGCAAAGTTACCGTTTCTGGTGCTTGTCATTCCTTTGTTTTGAACCAGATTTCCACCTCGTCTCATGTTCTTTCTACTTGAAGCACTTCTTTTAGTATTCCTTGTAGTGCATTTCTGCTGGTGATATATTTTTTTAGCTCTCATATGTCTGCAAAAAGTCTCATTTTTGCCTTCATTTTTGAAATACATTTTTTTCTGGATAAAGAATTCTAGGTAGACAGATTTTTTTTTTATTTCACCACCGTAAAGATATTTTCCACTGTGTTTTTGCTTGTATTCTTTTTAACGAGTGGTCTGCTCTCATTCTTATCTTTGTTTTGCTGTATATAACATGTCTTTTCCCTCTGGATGCATTTACAATTTCCTATTTTTTACTGTTTTGGAGCAATTTTTTTGTGATGGGCCTTCATGTGGTTTTCCTTATGTTTCTTGTGCTTGGGTTTGTTTAGCTTCTTGGTTATGTATTTCCAGAGTTTTCATCAAGTTTGAAAAACATTAGCTGTTATTTCTTCAAATTTTTATCTGTCCACTTTTCCTCTTTCTTCTCTCCTTCAGGGATTCCAATGGCATCTGATGTTATCTCCCAGCTCACTAATACTCTGTTCATTTTTTTCTGTTTCTTTTCCTTTGTTTTATTTTGTATAATACTATTACTTTGTCTTCAAATTCACTAATCTTTCCTTCTGCAATGTCTAATGTTCTGTTAATTCCATCCAGTATATTTTTCATTTTAGAAATGGTAGTTTTCATCGCTAGACGTTCAGTTTGGATCTTTTTTATGTCTTTCATGTCTCTATCCTACACGTCCATTTTTCCTGATATCAGACCTTACCCTACACCGAATTTATCTTCTTCAGTCTACTTACACTCTTTAGATTTATTGATCTACACGGATAAGCATGATATATAAAATATCAACCAAATATTTCTTCCAACATCCTAAGACTTTATGGGGCTATAAGAAGTTAAGTCAAGCTCAGAGTTCTCTCCTTTAGAATTGGGTTGCATTATCAAGACATTTGATAATACAAATGTGCAAGTGGCAATTAAAATAGTTTGCTGATAACATCACTGAGTCCACAGACTGTCCTCAGGCCACACTCAGACAACTCTTTACCATGTGTTTTAATGACTCACGATGGGTCAGATTCGATTGCCCATAGCGGTTGTTGCATTAAAATATTATTCTTCTTTGCTATGATATACAACAGATAACACATTCATTTAGAATATATGAAATAAGTACTTCACACATTTTTGAATGAATGAATGGGCTTGATGTTATCCTCCTCTTTTACTAAAATGTACAAGAAGACCAAAAGTGGAAGTGAGACAGTAATTTTATTGGGGATAACCTACAAATGTTCCATGTATAAAATAATTTACACACTTGGATTATAAATAATTTGGTGAAAAATTATTTCTATCATTTCAATGGGTCACCACACGGGGGACAGAAACAATGATCCAAATAACGCATTCAGATATTGGGCATTTAATAAGTGAATGGTGAAAATCATACTAATTTAGGAGATTATATAAAAATTTAACTGTATATATCAGGATTTGTTATTTAGACAAGCCAATTGCTGGATCTTAAAAATAATAAAATTGTTACAACTTGGTAATGAGATAAACTTGAAATAATTTTCTACAAAAAAATAAATAAACATAAGTGTGCAACAATCTAAAATAGGGACATGTACTTTAGGCATAATTCAGCTAATAGATATATATGCTCACCTTTATGTTTACTCTTCTTGCAAATGGTAGCTCTTTTTTTTATTTGGATTAAAAGATTGATTTTATTATATTTTTACTTCAGTAATTATCCATATACCTATCACAAAGAAATACTTTTAAGAAAAATTTAAACACTAATTTTAAAACATTTGTACTCCTAGTCAATTAGCAAAAATGAAAATCCAAATGTACTTTTAATTTCTCATAATCAAGTTTTAGGAAACTGACGCCAGGTGCCTGAGGGTTACTGCAAATATTCAATAAGAACATGATCATCCTTCGAACTTGTTCCCAACGCAGACGCAGATGAAATAAGTTAATCTTGTCAATTTGCTGTTTTCTTGTTTAACCTGGTGGGTGACTCAAGGATCACAAGGATTTATGAGCTTGTTTTGCAGAAGAAAAAGAATGCCTTTAAGAAAGTTATGACCACCAGATAACCAGCCCCCTGCTGCTGTTTATGCCCAGAAGTCTGATTACCCAAGAGCTTGTCTGGAGTAAAAGAAACACGGGTTTCCTCTTTGTTTCTCCGAAACTCCTCCTCCCAATCCCTCTAGCTCTATAAAGACTCCATGCTTTCTTCTTTCCTGAAGGTTAATTTGAGAGAACCTATCTTCCCACCTTCTTGTATTGGTCGTTAGAATAAACCCTTCTCCATCTCCAAGCACCTGTGTCTCAGTGATTGGCTTATTGTGCATAGGGCACAAGAACTTGAGATTAAGAGGTTCGGCATCAAAACCATGTACTTCCTACACATACTACTGTTGCTGTATATTCTTATGAACAAATTCTTCTAATAAGACAAATAGCCATCTCTCCAATCTAATGCTTTTGAGAAAAACAGGAAGTGACATAGTGACTATGTGGGAGGTAAGTATGTAAATAGAGGACAGGAACAGGGTGGATTTTTGAAGAGTCTTGGGAAAGAGCAATCAAAATAATATTCTATAACATTGAACATGAACTTTACCACATTGACAAACAATATTACTCAATATTGCAATTCCAGTTTATTTGCTTCTGCAGGCAAAGTTGATTTATACCTTTATTTTGATTATACCTTTTTTTCTGCAGAAATAATACATATTGGTATGTTTTAAATAAAATTACACATCTACAGAATTATTAAATAAGTTTAATAAAAAATGTCATATGTATTAAATGGTGATTATAACTGCACAATAATAAACAAGTTGAAGCAGATATTCAACATAATTTTGTCAAACAGGAGAAGCAAATTGTCCAAGCTTATACATATATATACAAAAACATGCACATTTTATACACTAACTACATGAAATGAAACAAGATATGCTTTGGTGTTCAGGAATTTAGAGAAACAAATTTGAGGACTCTAAGGAAGCACTGCAAAAATTAGTGAAATCAGAAAAATTAAATGGATGAAGTTAAGCTAAAATTTAGAGATTTCTGGGCATAAAGGTACACTTTGATATGATGAAAATGATGTTTTATTTTACTGAAAATAATGCCAATATTTGAAAAAATCTATTAAATATTTAATACCTTTTAACTCTATATAATTCAATGTAGTCTATGAAAACAACATTTATAAAAACAATAATTTAGGGGCCTGCCTGGTGGCATAGCAGTTTAGTGGACGCACTCCACTTCGGTGGCCTGAGGGTTCGCAGGTTTGGATCCCGGGCGCGCACCGTCGCACTGCTTGTTAAGCCATGCAGTGGCAGCGTCCTATATAAAGTAGAGGAAGATGGGCATGGATGTTAGCCCAGGACCAATCTTCCTAGGCAAAAAGAGGAGGATTGGTATCGGATGTTAACTCAGGGCTGATCTTCCTCACCAAAAAGAAAACAAAAAACAACACAATAATTTAGAAACAAGCAAATTCCTATTTATAAATCATCTAAGCTTCTCATGGCATAGCAGTACAGTGGATATTATATTTATTAAGATTTTTATTGAATATTTATTAGTCACTTGTTATATCACAGGTACTCTTCCTAGCTTGGGAATGACACTGGATGCAACAATGAATAAGCAAATACCTGCTCACGTGGACTTTACTTTCAAAAGCGCAGACAAATATATAAACAAATAAAGACAAAATATCAGATAGTTAAAAGTACAGTGACAAGGTCTAACTATGCATTCTATATTAACACATAAGTCATTGTGAAACAACGTGTTCATGCACTAATATAATATAAAGTTAAAAAGCAGAACATTCTAGAACGTCTCAGAGATTACAATGACATAATGTTGAATATGATATATGACATTGAATTTCATGTGATTTGAATGACTTTAGTGTTTATTAGATTACTCTTAAAGAATTGCTTAAATTCACAGTTGAAAATTGAAAACATGCAATAGATAGAAATATGGAGATTGTAAATGGTACAGTAGATTATTGAACATTTTATTTAATAAACATCATGGGCCTTCTGACATTACTGATAAAGCAAAATCTCTTAAATTATCTAGCCATGTATATTAACTGGGAATTTGCGGGGAGTATCCTTATGGGTGCAGAGCTCTATCAACATGTTTTGATAGTCTTTTAATTAAACTCAAAAACGATGTCTATTATTACTATTTAAATCACAGTGTGTGCTTTCTGGCAACACAATGAAATCACACAATGAAATGCCTCCAGAAGCTTAAGAAGTAGCACTTTATGGTCTATAGTCAGAGGCCTACCCAACACACTTATATAGCGTGTTCCTGGTGGCTGCCCCGTGAGGACAGCAGGAGAGACACTGTCATTCCAGTCCTGCCTACCAGCTTCACAGCACCACCTGCCCTGAATACGCATGCTGAGAACACTGGGGTCACAGAGAAATGGGAGGTCATGCTTCTGCTTTTGGTACAACTTTAGAGGAGATAAAAGGACTTGGATGGAAATTTGCTCTGTATATTTTCTCAGCAAAAGGAAAGAGAACCTTTTAAACCCTTGTGTAAGAAGTGAAAAAATAAAAAGTAAAAAAGAACATTTAGTCTGCAGCTAAAGTAGGACACAAACAGAACTTACAATCATGAGTTAAAAGTCAGTAAATATCCTGTAGTTCTTTTCCAAAGAGCTCAACAGAGATAATGGTTCTCTAGTAATGTGTGAGGAATAACAGTACTTACGATTTTCAAAAGCTGTCATGTGAGGTGGTCAGAAAGCAAGGCTATATTGCTGAATTTAAATATACGACAAACAGCAAGCTTTTGAAATCATAAATCAGGGATACAGTTCTGAGGAGTGAGGTTTATTCGTTCTGAGTGGGCAATCGGCGAGACTAGACAAAGCACTCTTAGGAGCTGAAATCAAGGCTCATCTGACTTGTTATAAATTTTATATGTTTCAAACCTAGTGGGGTTCAAAACTGAGGAATTTGTTTACATTCTGTTGTAATACCAATTGAATTAACAGATGTTTAAGGATGATGTTGGAAACCAAAAGCATTTGTTTGATATTTTCAGCAACATTTTTTTCTACCCACATATGTCAAAACAATTCTGAACAGCATGCTTTCCAAACTGCTAGTAATTTCTTTAGAGAAATAACTTCAGAAGCAAAAGTAATTAACTAAGCAAATAAAGTTTGCATAAAATTAGAACCTATTCAAGTAGAACAAAAGTTTTTGTTAAAAGCTAGTAAAGACGGAGCACAGTTAGTTTAAATTTCTTTCCACAAATATCAATGTTCTTTGTACTATTATGGCCTATATATTCTTATCTAGGTCTTAATAGTTGTCATAGTGGAACAGTTTTAGTGGTGGAGAAGGAGTTGTTCACCTTTTGTACCACTTTTTTTTATGATTTTTAAGTTTGCAATTCTTTTTTTAAATAAAGAAATAGGCTGAGGTGTCAGCATGCTGTACTTGTAGAACCAACGCTGACTTGTTACTTGGTGTTCTCCAACAACTGTGATTTTCCTCTATTTCCCCACAGGGTAAACTACAAATTGTCAATGTGCAGGGCCCAAAGAAGAGCAGCACCATTCTGTGGACAACCATCATATGTGCCGACCTCTGATTGAAAACTCTGTGTGTGTCGTTCTCTCCACAACCAAATCAGGAGATCCACGTCATGTTAAGCTGTTGGGTCCACATTTTAATGCTTTTAGAGCACTGTCCACCATATGGAATCTTCTCCTTTTTAGATAGGCTTAAATATAATCACTGACAATTATCCAGTGAAGATGTTTTCTAGAACTTGTGGTCATCTGTTTCCTACCCATCTCTCCCTTAAGACTCCAGATACCTCTGGGAATCTTGAGGGAAAGCCTGCAAAAGAAACAGACTTTGGGAAAAGAAGTGGACTGGAATTGGTCTTTGAGTTTTCCAAACAACACAACTGCATAGCATTGGAACTTTGAACTGGAACCTCCACCAATAATAATTCTACAGAGGTGGTCACTTTGAAAGATCTATAACAAATTACACCATATAGATAAAAATAATTATTTAAAACTAATAAGCATTTTAGATTTCATTAATTAATCAAATATAATTGTGTTGTGGTAATTCATGATAGCCAATGATGTGATGGGTGTCACTTTTTGAGATATAGAAACTGACCTATATAGTTATAATATAGCACTTGTACCAGATGGTATACAAGAATAACTATTTTGACTCAAAATACATATTACACAAGCACAATTTGATACAACACATTAGACAAAGTAAGAACTCATTTATTGCATAATTTGATTATCCTTCCAGCCATTAGGAAACATAGATGATTATGAAGAAGTCAGTTAAATGAATAGCTTAGTTGGATATAAAAGATGGAAACTTCAAAGATTTTCACAATATAATTGAGACTTTTTAAATGATAAGGGAATTCTTGTTACATGTTGTAAAAACTAAAAATCTGTTTTAAAAAGTTACTTTAACAGGCTTATGAGATTCTTTGAATAAGTGATAGTTGATCAATTTCACTCAATATTATTTTATTTTTATTATACTGTAATCTTTCTCAATTATCCCATTCTCTCTTTTTTAAATACAAAGGTACAGTGTGTATGAAGTATAGAGAATTTTTATAAAAAACAAATGCTCTTTTTAAGGAATCTTGTTTGCCTTATCAAGAATGGATGTGGGGAGGGCTGGCCCAGTGGCCTAGTGGTTAAGTTTGTGCGCTCCGCTTTGGTGGCCTGGGGTTTGTGAGTTCGGATCCTGGATGCTCATCAAGCCATGCTGTGGTAGAATCTCACATACAAAGTAAAGGAAGATTGGCACGGATGTTAGCTCAGGGACAATCTTCATCAAGCAAAAAGAAAAGAATGGGTGTGATGAATAAAAGAAATGCAAAAAGAGGAGCTAATAATCTAGCTCCAAAACTTTGTATTTTGATGTCTATTTGTCTTTTAAGTTAAAATACATTGAATATTACTTTTAAATCATATTTTTCAATTAAACACTTTATTCTATTACAAAGTTCTCATTCTAACATGATACTGGATGTTATTACTGAACATTTATATTAACTAATATCACAAAGATGGTAGTTACTTACAGTTGATAATAGTCATATATTTATTAAAAGATGAGTTGTATAATTTATTTGTTTTATCTTAAGTCTAATTGGTTATTAAAAATCACAGGGATATTTTAATTTTTATATTATTAATCAATGTCTAGATGTAATATCATTCCTCTGGTAATTTGGCCGTAATTTCCTTCAGCATGTAATAGTACTTGCTTTAGGCAAAAGCAAGTATTATTACTTTTATCTTCAAATTGCAAGTTGCAGACTATGTTTTTATTCCATACCTATGCAATGAAATGAGTAGTCATTTCTACCGCCAAAGAGCATTTGTTGATTACTAAAGAGTTATAGATATAATCATATTAAATTCCCTAACTGTGGCAGATATCATTTTAAAAAATGCAGAAACCTCACACAATCTCAGAAAAGACAGAATAATCTCTTTTTTTTCCCTATACAGAAAACATTTCTGTAAATAAATAAGTCTTTTGTAATGTCGAGCAATTGCTTTGGCAAAAAATGTTACTTCAGCATAAAAAAATTAATTCACTTCATAGAAGACTGTTAAAGCTTGACAAGTTTTATTCCAAAAATAAATAAAGGTCTGTCACTGTAGGTTTCTCAGACTCTAGCAATCTTTCACACAAGATATTATCTGTAATCTCATTGAAAATAAACACGATTACTTTCTGCCATGCATAAAAATATATATTATATTTTATTTCTATATGCCAAGTGAATTATTCTGTGTTAGTGACTGGTTGAAATTAGGTAATTTGTAAGAAATAAGGAAATCCTACAATAACAGCACACAGATTGCTTTAAAATTGAAATGCTGCTCTAAGGAGGCTCACACAGCAGGATGCCTTTCCTTGCACAGTAAGACCCACCTTTTGTGAAATATAGTCCTGCACAGGCTTCGAACACCATGATCTTTTTCTTGTAAACCTTTCAGAAAGCCGCTCAATATCTACAGGTTCTATGAAGCAGAAGTCATGCTGATTTCTGAAAGGTTTAAAAAAATTGGGGTCCAACAGGGTTCTTCTCTGACCAAATTTTGTGCTGAATCCAGTGCAGCAAATTTCCTGTGTGATTTAAGTCTTTGGTGGAGAATGAATCCAGTCTGCTGCTAAGCAGCCCCATCTTTCCCTACCATCCTCTCTAACTCTAATTCAGCTCCCACGCGGACGGAAAGGGAAATCTTCCTTTTCCATCCCTCTAGCAGAATGATGAACTCCCAAATCCAGTGGAATCTACTCTTTAGTTTAACTGATTTAAAAACATACTTGTTGTGTTATATAGGCCAAGGGCCTCAGAAAGACAAACAGACATTCTAAAACCATTCCTGATCTAGGAGTTATGAAACATACTGTTGTCATATAGCGCTGATCTATCCATCTATCTCTGCAGGCCCCAGCTTTTCTGTAGAACAAGATAATTTACCATCTCCTTAACAGATTATCTGATTCTAAAACAAAATAGTTTTTAACCTGAATCATTCAGTATTTTTTCTCTTGTTTCCTACAAACTAAAACAGTAGACATACCTGCCAAAGCCTAATGTACTCTGAAACAGATTATTTATAGACCTTAGAAATTTAGTAATCACAAACCACTGAATATACCTTCCACTAATACTCTCTTTTCATATGAAGTAATCTTATCTTGATTTTTGCCACTCTGGAAGTATTGTTTAAGAAGATATCTTAATTGAACAAAAATACCTCCCAATATTTTTGTTCAATTTACTTTTTTGTTATCTATCTGCTTTTTGTTCTCTTTTTTAAATACTAATTTTCAATATATTCTCTCCTTCTCTTTATTCCCATCAAGGTGTCTTTTTTTCTGGTTCACATAAGCTCATGGGTGTCTCAGACACTAAGAAGAACACCACGTCCTCTTCCATAACGTGAGTTTAGATTCACACATCCCACACTCATCTTTTCATGTAGCTGACCAAAGAACTGCCTCTGTGAATACAACCACGCGTGCTTGGAACCTTATTTTTCTCACCAACATTACTATTTAATAAAGTTCACTGGATTGATTTTTATTTGGCCAAGTTGGAAAAAAGTTCAAATAGGAATAAAGCACAGCATTCTATAAATAGACACTGCAGGTAGTAACTCAATGGGGGACAAGATGGGGACAATGCAACCTAGATGTTTGGGATCAGCAATACAGCAAAAAGGAAAACTAGAATGCTATGTTAAAATTCAATGATTGAGTGGTACTCTATAAATATTGGATACAAAACAATACCCATGAAATGGGGCCGGCCCGGTGGTGTAGCGGTTATGGTTGCACACTCCGCTTTGGCGGTCCAGGTTTTGCAGGTTCCAATCCTGGGCGCAGACCTATGCACCGCTTGTCAAGCCATGCTGTGGCAGGCATCCCACAGATAAAGTAGAGGAAGATGGGCATGGATGTTAGCCGAGGGCCAATCTTCCTCAGCAAAAAGAAGAGGATTGGCAACAGATGTTAGCTCAGGGCTAATCTTCCTCACCAAAAAAACAAACAAAAAAATACCCATGAAAGAGTAATTTAGCATGAAATAATTAAAAAAGACCTAAATTGGTATGTAGAAAAGGGTAGAGTTATTCCTGAAACAATGAAAAAGAAATGCAGGGGAAGTATTGGTTTTGCCCAGTTAATAACAGACACAGCTTTCAATAAATGTGCACACTAGCATTCTACAGTGTAGGAAGTACACATTACAGAGAAAAACTGTCTGAGGCACTGGAATTGAATGGGTAATATTATATTTTAGGAAATGGAAAGGTCCCTCACTCCAACATAAAATAAAACTGTATTGATGGCTAGATCTAGGAGGCTCTGTAGTCAGAAAATTGTCACATCAGGTTAGTGTTACACATACACAGCCTCCCTCCCACACACACATAAGCACACTCAAACGTACAAGTGCCAGTTTGTAGATGAAGTTAATAATAAGAGTAGAGGAAAAGCTTAACTCAGAGCTTCAGTTATAATAAAATTGACTTTTAAAGCATATTTTTAGCTTCAAATGCTTGCTAATTTCAAACCTGTGTTCTTATAAAGTTAATAGGAAATGTTGGAAAAGATTTGAATTTATTTTGCCTTTTATGGTAAAAATGTGACTTTAACAATGCTCTCTAAACTACTTTGCACTCCAGTAAAAATATTTTATGCAGAGACTGTATTCATGTTTTGAGACCTGAGAAGGCACTTCTCTTCATTCTGGCAGTTACTCCCTGACCACTCACAGATGACAGCTTCATTGTGCCTGATTTGATTCTTAACAAAGAGGATCAAATTATAAACAGTCTCACATTAATAAGAAATTCTGCTCCTTTCTTTTACAGGTCACATTTCTCAAAGTGAATTGGATTAAATAAAATGCATGCCAGATCCATTATAGAACTTTAAAGATATATTTATTTTATTATTTATATTGCTCTCCGTATAACTTTGGCTATATTATAAAATGAGCAGTATAGATGAATTGTTTCCTGTTCATTGAGAACATAGGCAAAAAGAATATCCACTACTCTTTAATATCACAGGTTAACTGCTAATATTAATCAGGATTTATCCTGGTTCACATTATTTTCTTGCTTTACTTGATTTCCATTTATATCCCGTTAACTTTTTAATTATATTTTCATGCTGACTTCTTTCTGGAGTTTCTGCGAGTATTATCAATTCTTTATTTAATGTCTCCACCCAGGTGACTCTTGCCACTGTAGCCAGCCATACTCAACATTGAACTTCTCACTTTTTTCCATCAACTCATATGTGTTCAATTATTTGTGTTTCTCATTTTACTTTTACTGTCATTATCCACTTGTTTTCCCGTATGTGTCTGTAGGCATGGCCCTCTCACTGAACTTCAAACTTCCAGAGGGAAGCCTGTCTTATTCGTCTCTCTGGCACTCATTCTATTGCATAGTAGAGTTAAGAGCACGGAATCTGGCACCAGACTGCCAAGGGCCAAATCTCAGCTATGTATTTTAATAGCGATGTGATACTGAACAAACAGCTTCGCCTTTTATTAGCTTCCTGATCGAGGGGACAATAATAGTTCCACCTCATAGGGCAGTATTCAGAATGAATCAAGATAACACGTGAAATAAATAAAAAGCACTCAATAAATTTTAGTTATAAATTATTATTACATTTAGTATTATTATTTCATTTCCATGCCTGCCACAATTACTAAACCATATGTACTGAATGACTAAATCAGTTAATGCAGGCAAACAAGAACTAATTCACAATATTCCTCAAATGTCCTTGACACGTTACTGCAAACATCTGTGTTGTAAAGGAAAGGAATGCATTATTTCAGATGTAAAAACATTAAATTATCAATTGTTTATAAATATTTTATAGTATAGATGTTCTCTGGTATAAGAAAACTATTTGGGCAAATCCTAAAGGTATCAAGCATGTATTTAGAGGTTATTGCAACTAGAATCTTTACAATTTCATCTAGAATAGGAATGAAGTAAAAAATTTAGCCTGGCACACACTTTTCCCAAAAATTTATTATTTACATCAAAGAGTTTCTCAAGACATATTCTGCAAAATATTGGTACAGCCAGAAAGCATTTGGAAAATAGAGCTCTCTGACCAATAGTTTTGAGAGATAATGTGTTAAAGAGGTAAAAAAATTTCTTCACTGCAATACTCCTCAGAACTTTTAAAACAGTAATTTGCATTATGAAGACCTAGAAAGGGATATGTATGGAACAGAGTTTTTCCTAAATTTATTTAGGCTTTATTTTGAGAGCATCACTTAGGACTAGTGCTCTGTCAAGCAAACTAGGAAAAAATTAATTTAAATTTTTATTTATTCATTCATTTGGCTTAAATTCAACCTGCATAGTGGATTCGATTCTTTATGTAAAAGGGAATAGAACAGATGGGAACACAATTTTCCTAACGACATTGTACTGTTTGTCACCTGTTTATTCTGCTAATATTCTTTCTTGGATTGTGTAGATCCAGTCAGTGGCATAATCTTGGTTTAAGAAGGGTTAAGAAAATGAAAAGTTAGAGAAGTAATAAGAAATTTCTTGAGTACTTCTCAGTCTCTCTCCTTTCTTAGCATATTTTAGATGAGACTGTGTCTAACAAGATTGCCAAAATAATTTTTGTGGGGTGAGTTGAGAGAAGGGTCCTTTGGAGAAGTTGGAGTGAGGAGAATAAAATGATTTATTTTCCTTAATAACAGTGTCACATATATGTCTTCTTGTGTTCAAGGGGAAGGTAGGACTCAAACTTAAATGCTTGTTTATTCAAGTATATCTCATAGAAATTCAAGAATTAAACTCATTTGCCTTATGTAATTAAAATTCTTAGGGGTACTTATAATATAATTGAATTATAAGGTGCCCTGCGAGCTTTAACACCTTGAGGGAGAAAACCATAAAACTAAATGGCTCTCTGGCTGACTGCAAAATGAATGAGGCCTCTATAATTCATTAACAGATGATTCCAAGATCCTCAAAACTTGAATAAACAGTCAGACTTCTTAAGAAATTTTGTCTTTTTTAATCTAAGTAAAACACGTGCTTAACTTTCTTCTTTTCTCTATAAAAAACCATATGAACTTTCTAAATGACCCACACTATTTGTAGCTTATTTTTTAAGATTCCTTTTCCACTCCTGTTCAGATTAGCTTGATTTCGATTTTTATTTTTCAATTGCTTTTTTCACATTTATGAATATTTCCCTGGAAAATTTTAATAATATAGAAAAGGGAAAACATAAACCAGTGTTCATTATGCCCCACAGGTGTGTGTGTACACACAGGCACGTGTGTGTTTAATATAAATTTTTCTGAAGGTGTATTACTAAAGCCAAAAGATGAGAGAAAGGGAGTGAGAGGGAGACAGAGAATGTATGTAAAACACACATGACACAGAGCTGACCTGTGGTCATTTTGAATCTTACTCATTCCTTTTTCTTGCATTCATTTGTTCATTTTGTGGAAAGTAGAAGCAGATAGGACAAGATTCCCTCTGATTATTAATCAGTGTGTAGTGCTGCAGCTCAAAGAGGAGAAGGAAAATGCCACAGTCCTTACTCACTTCGTTCATTCTATCTTTATCACCAGAACCATTCACTTACTTAACATAACACTTCCCTGTAACATGGTGCATTCACTGTAGATACTGGAGACTTAAGTATACCAATGGAGAAGAAAGATTGATTTCAGAAGATTAAAGGAATGTAAGAAAAATCAGCAGATTTTGTGAGAAAGAATTGTGAAAATTACATTAGTTCTTTCAGATTATTAGGTCAAAAACAAATCACCCTTACTATTATATTTCAATTTCTACTCTCTTTTCTCCCATTTCTCATACTTCAACGGGATTAACCAACTGGAACCTTCACAATCACTAAAGCGCTCCATCAAGATTTTATACAGTGGTATCAGTGCTCTGTTTTGTTCCTCGGAGAATCTGATTAACGTTGTTTTCAAACAGGCCCTAATGATCAGAATGGGGTTTACACACGGGTAGACTCAATTCAACATTTTATGTTCCAATGACAAGACTGACTTGCTGTAGAAGTCTCCATAGACCTTTTATTCAGATGTGACACATGTTTCTTTTCATTTTAATTGTTTTATAATCTTAATTCTCTAATGTGTAAATGCTTGTAGTTTTATTTATTCCAAAGCATCATCGACCTATCTGTGCTAAATATATAACCAATATGCTGTAACAGAGAAACAATAATATCTTAGAATTCCCGATGCAGTGCCATTAAAGAGATTTTTACAAAGGAAATGGTAATTCTTATGCCTGGGATATATAATGAGTAACAGCCATAGTTATTAAATTTGCGATAGGAAGTTTTTTTTAAAAAAATTACTAATGTATAAAAGTTGCAACATAAATGGAATTATATAGCATTAAAAATTGGACAACTTACCTTTTTCTGGTCTTATACAAGCTCACTTGTTTAAAATAAGAGTAATTCCTTTCAAAATCGTTTTGCTTAACGCAAGTATCAGTTAAGTTTCTCTTTTGGTTATTGTGACTAGAGGTCATTTTAATTGTATCTAGAGGGACATACTTGCTGCATATCATCTTGCTAATCATATCCTGACAAAAGAATAGTTTTGCAGCAGTATTCATAACCTTGATCGCAATCCAGATTTTTCTTAACTTTCTGAGTGAAGTAACACACACATAGATTGATAGATAGGTAGATAGATAGATAATAGACAGACACTAAGTATAAATTCAGTTTACTGGATTAGTACAAAGCAAACATATATCTTATAAATATTTAAAACTCTCCAGAAGCACCCGTTTTGATTTTCATTACACCCACCCTTCTCTCCAGATGGATACCAATGCTTTGACTACTAACACTATATTTAGGTCATACCTGTTTTTGAACTTTAATTAAATTGAATCTTACATTATATGTACCTTTGAATTTCCTGTCTCTTTTTCCTTTTAATATTATTTTTTGATATAATCATCCATGTTTTAGCTTATAGTTATAGGTGATCATTTTTATTGCGGTATACTATTATTCACACATCTTAGTATAAATAAAGTAAATAAAATAAATTTCTTTGTCTATTCTGATGTTGGACATTTGAGTTGTGTCTAATTTGAGGTGATTATAAGTATTGTTATGAACATCCTTCTACAAGTCTTTGAGTGCACGTATGGATGCATTTCTGAATACAGCATAACTGGGTCTTAGAGTAGATATGTTTAAGTTCAGTAGCTATTACCAAACTATTTTCCAAAGTGGTTATATCAATTTACTAGTAGTAACATGATATGAGAGTTTCCTTTGTTTAATATCCTTGCTAATTTTTGGTATTGTCAGTCTCTAATTTTACTGATTCTCAGGTATATTAGCAGTGTCTATTGAGTTCTCTAGTGACAGATGGTATGCAGCACTCTTGTATAGACCACTTTACCACTTGAATAGCATATCTCTTCCACATCACATTTGGTCGTCTTTATTTTTTTTCACCGATTCACAGAAGTTTGTTTGTTTTTATTATATCCTAGATATGAGCCATTTGTCAATGACATATACCACAAATATCTTCCCCCATTTTGTGGCTTTTCCTTTCTTTCTCTTAATGGTCTCTTTTGATAAACAGATGTTCCTAACTTCAAGGCATTTCAATTTATTAAAATTTAATTTTTAGTCATTCCATTTTGCATCCTGTTTAAAATATTCCTGACCCCAAGATCGAAAAGATAATCTCTTCAATATATTTTATTATCTTGACTTTCACACTTGAATCTATAATCAATTTTGAAATGATTTAACGTCAGGTAGAAAGGGTCAGGCTGTGATTTTTTCCAATAGATAGCAATTGAAATAGCATTATTTATTGAGAAGACCATGCTTTGTCCCACTGTAATATAATGTGATTTTGGTTATAAATCAATGTTCTTGTAAGTATGGCTCTATTTTTAGATTCTCTTTCGTTTTCTTGTCTATTATTTTACTATTATCACACTTTCTTAGTTATTAGAACTCTATAATAAATCTTCATATTTGATAGTATTCCCACCTTCTTCACGCAAGTCTTTGTTCTCGTCGCTTTGCAACTTATAGGTTTTTCAACTTTTTCTTGAAGTAAAATGCATATAAGTGTACAGCTCAATAAATTTTCTTAAATGAAACACTCCTCTTATCATCACCTGGAACAAGAACAAAAATAGTACCCGCACCTCATAACTCCTTGTCTCGCTCCCATCCATTCACTACACCCTCTTGCTCAGGATAACCATTATTCTGACTTCTAAAAGTGTAGTTTAGATTTGTCTGCATTTTCCTTTTATATAAATGGAATCATTTAGTACTCATTTGTATCTGGCTTCAATTGCAGAGCATTATATTTGTGAAATTCATTTGAATAGTTGGATATATCTGTCATTTGCACTGCAGTATAGTGTTCCAAATATACCAGAATGTATTATCCCTCTTATTGCTGATGGAGATGTGGATGTTTTCTAGTTTTTGTCTAATATAAGTAATGGTGCTAGAAATATTCCAGCACTTGTATTTTCATAACTTATTTATCCACTTTTTCTGTATATCTAAGAGTAAAACTATTCAGATGTAATATGTCCTATTGCTTTACTTATCCATTTTGCATGACAAATCACAGCAAAGCTTAAGACTCTTCAACAAAAATCATTTTATTTGCTCATGATTCTGAAGTCTGGACTGGACACAGCTGGGCAGTTTTTCTGCTAGTATTGCTTCCTCATGTAGCTGCATCTAGTGAGTTGGTGGGAGCTGGGGTTAGCTGGAATAATGGGACAGCATGCCTACTATCTCCATGTAGTTTAGAACTTCTTTCCATGTAGACACTTAAGTGGCCTCTCCAGCAAGATAAATGAATTTCTTACGTGTTGTCCAAAGTCACTAATAATGCAAAACGCAGGAGTTGCCAGTCCTTTTTAAAACGTAGGTCCAGAACTAGCACTGCGTCACTTTTACCACATTTTATTGGAAAGATCATTTTATAGGTTCAGGCTACATTGAAGAAAATGGGACTCCACAAAACCGTGAATACTGAGAGATATGTTTCATTAGAGGCCATCAATGTAATAGACTACCGCGTCTACCTTAATAGTTTTTACAGAATTGCTCTGTAATTTTCTATTCTTATACTGTGCTTGCTAGGTATTGAAATTGAGGTTATCTTGGATTTATAAAAACAGGTAGAAAGTGTTGTCTCTTTTCTACTCTCTGGAACTGTTCATGCAATATTGATGCTTTTTCTTTCTTAAATATTTGGAAAAATTCACCAGAGAGGCCATATGAGCCTGGAGTTTTCTTTGTGGGAAGATTTAAATAAAATATTCAATTTGTATGATAAATGTTGGCCTGTTTCTTTTTTTGTCAGTTTTTGCCAAGTTATAGTTTTGAAAATGATGTCCATTAATACACAAGACTTATGCATCAATTTTTATCTTTTTCTTTTTTTGATGTCTGATGGAAGTGTAATAATATCTCCTTTTTCATTTCTGATATTGGCAAATTTTTATTTCTGCCTTTTTTCACAATAATTCTTACTAAGATTTTATTAGTTTTATTGGTCATTTCAAAGAACCAAATTTTGGTTTTATCAATTTTTTTCTCTTTTATTTTTTTTCTATATTCATTGATTTTGGCTATATCTTTATTATTTGTTTCTACTTTCTGTGAAGTTGATTTGCTGTTATTTTATTAGCTTCTTGAAATGGAAACTTAGTTCACTGATTTTAAGCCTTATATCTTTTCTAATGGATACATTTTAAGACTATATATTTTAATGTAATCACTGATTCAGTTTAGTCATAACTTCATTATCATTCAATTCACAGTATCTTTAAATTTTATTTTGATGATTACTAATATTGTATTGTTTAATTGCATTTATCTGGATTTTCTGGTTATTGGTCTCCTTGATTTCTAGCTAAATTATACTGCAGTCAAAGTATATATGCTGAACTACTTCAAATATTTAAGACTTTTGAGGCTGTATTGCTCAGCATATGATTTACTTTTAATTTTCCTTTTAGGTAAATGTTCTAAGTATACTTGAAAAAGTGTGAATTTTCCCAATTTGAGGTGTAGTATTCTATGCATGCTCATTAGTCAAGGTTGTTCTTATCTTCAATACCCTTCCCGTTTGTTTCCTAGCAGCTAATGAGAAGTACGTTAAAGTTTTCCATTATCTTGGTGATTTCTCTAGTTCTGCTTTGCCATTTTTGAATTTTTGCTTCCCTATTTTGAAGACGTTATTGGGTGTGTACATAAGTAGGATATATTACGGATGGCTTGACCTCTTTATCATTATGAAATGCCCCCCTTTATCTCGAATGAAGTTTTCTGCCTTAGAGTATTCTTTGTCTGATAATATTACAGCTTCATCAGCTCTTTCTGTGATTACATGGTAGTTTTTTTTCCTTCCTTTTAGTTTCAAACTATCAGTGTACTAATTTTTATGCAGTCTTATGATCTAAGATTTTTATTTGGATCAGGCACCTCTGAGGAAAAGCAACCCCAAATATTTAGCTCATTTCTCTGGATTTTCCTCTTCTCCTAAAGATTGGCTACAAATTTCTTTGCTATTTTGTTAGCTTTCTAATATCTTCAAGTAAATATTAAAGAAAATAATTTGTGTAGATCTAGTTATTCTCATGGGGAAGTGTTTCCAAATTACTTAACAACTACCAGAAATGAATTTTATTTCAATCCTTACAAATATAATACCTTTACCTAGCTGGTAATCTAATGCTATTAATGAACATGCTTGATTCTCTTCCTACCAGGCACTCTGCACACCACTCTGCCAACCCCAATTTTTTTTTATACTTCAAAAGCATTCAATCAAAACAAAAATATTTGTTATTACTTGGTGACAAATAAAAACAATACCTCATAGAAGGCAAAGCCTGGCAAATTGTATTTGCTCCTGAGCACTGAGTGCTCCAGCCCCCGGGGGGGGCCCGTGTGTGTGTGTGTGTGCAGTGGTTGTGGGGGGGCAGACAGTAACACACAAAAACAAAAATGCAGTCCTTGTTTTCACTTGTAGGCATTAGCACTTAACTTAAAAAACCTTCGGGCAAATTGGCTATGGCACTTTTCCATGTTCTTAGGATGACAGACATAAAATATCTCACTTAAACTTTTTACTATAACCATAGATCACCACCAATTAGGTGAAGCAGGAAACTGACTTGTCAATATTGACATGTTCAGTTAATTGAAAAGATACTTACAGTACCATCTTCCATAAAATACAAAAACTGAGATAAATGAGACACAAATACATTTATATTGCTTTACAAGGATAGATTTTATTTTTCAACTAAAATATCTTTGTTAACATCTGTCATCTTTGTTGATATTCCTGCAATTATTATTGAGGAATTGTATATACATATATGCATGTGTATGTGTATATATATATATATATATATACAATTTTATACAAAATTTTAAACATAGTTTATGTGAAGTCCTTCTTGCTATTACTTTAAAAGTCAACATATACTATTTTATAATTAAACATATTTACATTATAAATATTTCAACAAACCATATTATAAAATATTTAGCCCAGAGGCATTCAAACTGATTAGAAAATATTTTTCTGGCTAATAACACTGCAGGAGTTTGTGGAAGCAGTTTTTGTTGACATAATAAGCACAACTCAAAGTCCATATGCCTAAGTGAAAAAATAAATTTTTTAATTTAGCAGAGGTATAATATGTCTGTCTCACTTTAAAATTAAAAAATACAAAACATAGAACAAACACCAGTTGCACCATGAACTGTTTTCATCTTCCAGTATCCATTCTTTCCCTCTGCATCACACACATGCAAAGAAACACAACACACACATTCATACTTATTCAAATTTAAATTTTACCTATATATTATGATAATTTAGTCAATGGTCATTTTTCTTTTCCTCAGTTGACACAGTTCTAAAATTTGATTTGTGATATTTACTAAATTGATCAGCTGTTTTGGCATTAGATTAGCAATAATGACTAAAATAGACAAACATTGCTAATTTGTGGAGTTTTTTTTTAAAGCACTTGCAACAATTTAATGCTGACTCTCACATTTATATTTTTAGAATCTCGTCCAAATGTTGAATAATTACCAAGTTTTATGAGAAGTTAAGGGAAAATTTAATTTCCATTCATGGTAAAGACTGTATGCAAGGATATCCTAATCTAAAATAATGAAAAGAAACAGTATCATATTTCATTAAATTTATAATTAGATACCCAAAGAAATATTTTAGAAGACTTTTGAATAGTAGAGAATGTTTTTTTAAAAAAGAAACATTCAAATTCATCATCTACTAACATTTAGAGATATGAGTGTCAGGAAAAAGATTACCATCTATTTCTGGCAAAATTAATACAAAAAGGCCTAGGGGTATTCATTTCTAGTTTGCATAATATGATAACAGATTCTGCATTGACCACACATCATAGGAGGTGTGTCAGAAGGACTTATCCTCATACCTGTCAAAATAAGAGTTTCACTGGTTTTAGAGTATTGTTATTGATATACGTAATTGTTCCAGAGGAAAGTCAATGTTATATGAAACTGTAACTATATGATAATGGATTAAACAATAAATACTCTAAGTGAAGTAGTCACACACTGTTATACTTCAGAGCTAAGGAAAATTTTCAAAAGAAATGAAAAAGTGTCCAAACTTTAGGAAACTACTAAAGTTACGATTTATGGTAGCATGGCCCAAATCTGGGAAAGTTGAGATTTTCTCTATCTTGGAAGAGACAGAACTTCTGTCCTGGCATAACAACAACAACACTATATGTGTGTGTATATATACACACACATATATAACAAAATATATAAAGACCTTCACCTAATATCACTAGAAAATGAGTTGAAGCTAAGTGTGTCAGTGAGATGCTATTGCCCTAGTAGTCTTGATTGAAACTGCTTTGCTCATTGGCATTTTTAATTTCCTGCTATTTTTCAGGCCTCAAGACATTTGAAAGGCACTGGCAATACAGAAGATGCAGGGAAACCACTGACCTCTGTAGCAAACTCTCAATTTTCTTTAGACCTATTGTTTAGCTTTGAAAAAATATTATGTATTCTTTGGGAGAATACTTTTTCTGCTTTTCTTCAGTCTGTGTATATGTCCAAGAGAATGTCACTGCTGATTTTCTCAGGGTGAAGCATTCAGACAAAATCTAGATATACCTCTGTCAAGGAGAGTCTCAGTGATGTCAGATGTTTGACTAAATGACCTTTAAGATTTCTCCTCAAACTAAGTTCCATTTATTTTGTGATACATACATAGAAACAGATCAATGCTTTTTATAACATCTTATTTTACTCAGCCATCAATAAAAATTTAAGGTTCCACTATTTACCTGAAATTGTGAAGTATCAGAATATCATGTAAAGAAGATAGATTTGGATGCTATCATTATTGACTTTGTATTCTAGTCAAGGAGAAAGATTGAAAAGTAAAATTAAGTATTTGTAATTATGGTACTTGTAAAAATGGACTGAAATTAAGAGATGGAAATGGAAAATTATAGAATGGTGTAAAAAACACGTTCATATAAGGTGGTTGATAGAGAAAATCTCTCAGAAGAGGTAACATTTAAGTTTATACCTAATGGGTGAGAAGTCCCTGAGAGTGGACTATTCCAGGTAGAATATTCCAGGTAGAAGAAAAAACATGGCCACTGGCCGTCTGCCTGGAAAGACTTTCATGTGGCTGATTAACTTAATGATCAGTTGGGCTAGAACACAGCACTTGAGGAGAACAGTCATAAATAACTAAGTTGAAAATTAAGCAAGAGCCAAATTATGGTATGACTAGATGAGTCATAATAAGGAAGTCTGTTTTTGTTTTTGTTTTTAATTGCAGTGGAAATTAAAAAAAAAAAACAACGAGATACCACTACACACCTATCAGAATGACCAAAATCCAGAACACTGACAACACCAAATGCTGGCAAGGATGTGGAGCAACATGAACTCTCATTCATTGCTGGTAAAAATGCAAAATGGTCCAGCACTTTGGAAGACCCTTTGGAGGTTTCCTACAAAACTAAACATACTCTTATCATATGATCCAGCAATTATGCTCCTTGGTATGAACCCAAAGGAGTTGGAAACTTATGTCCACACACAATCCTGCAGACAGATGTTTGTAGCAGCTTTATTCATAATTGCCAAAAGTTGGAAGCAACGAAGATGTTCAGTAAGTGAATGGGTAAATAAACTGTGGTATGTCCAGACAATAAAATATTTAGTGTTAAAAAGGAAAGAGTATCAAGCCATGAAAAGACACGAACCTTAAATGTATGTTGCTAAGTGAAAGAAGCCAATCTGAAATGGCTACATACTGTATGATTCCAACTTTATGGCATTCTGGAAAAGGCAAACCTATGGAGACAATAAAAAGATCAGTAGATGCCAGGGGTTTGGGGTCAGGGCAGAGGGAAAGAGGGAGGAATGAGCAAAGAGGATTTTTAGGGCAGTGAAAACTACTCCGCATGATACTATAATGATGGCTGCATGTCATTATACATTTTTCCAATCCCATAGAATGTACAACACCAAGAGTGAAGCCTAATATAAACTATGGACGTTAGGTGATAATGATGTACCAGTGTAGGTCCGTCAATTGTAACAACTGTACCACTCTTGTGGGGGATGTTGATACAGGGGAGGCTATGGGTATGAGGGGACAGGGTACATATGGGAAATCTCTACCTTCTTCTCAATTTTGTAGTGAACTTAAAACTGCTTTAAAACTATAAAGTTTTTAATCAAAAGATTGCAATAGAAATCTATTAAAGGATTTTAATGGAGATATTAACATGATATAATTACCTTTTAATGGCACTTTTGTTGCTCTGGGGAGTATGTAATTGAGGGGCCAAGAAGTAAATGCAGAAAAGCTGTTAGATCAGCCAATGTGAGAAATTTTTATCTTTTCTGCCAAAGTGATAGCAGTATAAACTGAAATACATTGACATATATTAGATATACTTTGTAGGTAATACAAATGATAATTTTTGATAGATTGGATGTGAGGATACAGGAAGAAAACTTAGAATTAAGGATGTCTTAACAGTTCCTGCCATGAAAAATTGAATGGATTACAACCATGTATGAGGTGACCATAACTCTCTGTTTTTCTGGGACAATCCTAGTTTACACCTTCACTCTCTAAAGTGTTCCAGTTACAGAAAATGATATGGTTGGCATGGCTTTGGAGGGAGTGGAGGTGGTTAGCTTTGTACATGTATGGTTGAGATATGAAAATACATTCAAGTGAAGTTTTACAAATGTCACGATTGTAATACATTTTCAGATAGGGAGTCAGATATCAAGTCAATGTATGAACTGAATCCTTTGATCAAATTTTGGGATTGACATACTCTCCTTGGAAGTGCTTGGGACTTGCTTATTACTTTTGCGTAAAACAAAAACGATACTTAAGCCCATCTGATTTTATAAATCTCTTGGGAAGTGCCAACTTTTTTATGAGCATTTTGTATTCTCCTACTTCCTTAATCTTTTGAGAATTTTGTCTTGTTAACATAAAAATCACACAAAACCACATTTATTTTCTTCCTTTCCTTATGCTGATAAGACATAATAGGAAAAAATTATGCAATTCTGTCTTCATTTCATAGCTATGCTACAACTTCAGGTGTACCTAAAAATTGCTTGACTTTTATTCGTTTTAGGTAACATTTTACTCAAGTTTTTCAAACTTAAGTAGACTACAGATACTAAGAAAAAATTCCAAACTTATAAGAATCTTTCTAATTAACCTTAGGATTCCACAGATATCAGTTTGAGAAATATTTCTCCAAGAAACTGAAGTATGTATTTCATGAAACAATCTCACTGGGTAGAGGAAAGAGAAATCACAGTCCAGGGCTGCTGAGGAGGATGCAATCTGAGGGTTAGGATACTGGAGAAGAGAGAACTACAGAGAGAAGAAGCTCAAGAAATCTGCATGTGGTCCCCTTGTGTCTCTGGCCAAATTATAAGCTATCTATGTGCAAGACTCTGCAAGGCCTGGAAGAAAACATCGACAGGAGGCCATGTCTTAGAATTATGACTACTCTAGCTCTAGTGAAAAGGCTACTCTGAATATATCCCCATTAGGCCCCAAATAAATCCTTGGCAGAGCAATCTGATCCAATAGTACATATATTGTCTGCAAGAATAAAACTCTACAATCTTTAAAGAAATAAAACAAAATCTAGAATCTCAACAAAGCAGCTATCCAAAACATCAGAAATTTTCAATTACAAGTTTACAAGACATGTGAAGAAACAGAAAAAAATCAAACCCATAGTGAGGCAAAAACTCATCAATAGGATAAAACCCAGAGATAGCTCATGTATTGAAATTAGCATTCAAGGAATAAAGATCAAAGTAATGAGTGAATAGATGGGCAATCTCAGAAAAGAAAAAGAAACTATTAAAGAAACCAAATGAAAATTCTAGAACTGAAAAATAAAATATCTAAAATTTCACTAGATGAGCTTAATATCAAACTAGACATCAGAGATTAAAAGATCAGGGAACTTGAAGATGTAGCAATTGAAATTATGCAACTGAAAAAAAGAGTGGAATGAGAAAATGGAATGAGAGAAAGAAAAGATCTTCAATGACCTGTAGGACAATATTAAGTAGTCTAATATTTGCATCTGGAATCTCAGAATTAGAGGAGAAAAATTGTGGAGGAGAAAAATATTTGAAGAAATGATGGCTGACAATTTTACAGAACCAACTATATGGAACATATTCTACATTTTAAAATATAAATACCTACTTCATATTTTAAATAAAAATATAAATATCTACTTCATATTTTAAATAAAAATATAAAAAGTATAAATATGGATTAAAGTAAATGTGAAGGTTTGATTACATTAAAATCAGACAGAGTAGGGCCAGCCCAGTGGCGTAGTCTTTAAGTTCGTGCGCTCTGCTTCGGCAACCCAGGGTTTGTAGGTTCTAATCCAGGGCGCGGACCTATGCACCGCTCATCTAGCCATGCTGTGGCAGGCACCCCACATATAAGATAGAGGAAGAGGGGAACAAATGTTAGCTCAGGGCCAATCTTCCTCAGCGAAAAGAGGAGGATTGGCAACGGATGTTAGCTCAGGGTTAATCTTTCTCAAAAAAAAAAAAAAAATTAGAGTATATATCTATAAAATGGAAAAAAGATGCAACATGCAAACACTAAACATAAGAAAATTTAATTGCTTATGTTAATATCAGGCAAAGTATACTTCAAGAAAAATAACATCAGAGATAAGAAAGTATATTCCATAATGATGAAAAGACTTGTCATCAGAAAGATATTACAGTCTTAAATATGTGAAATTAATTATAGATCTTCAAAATAAAGAATTAAATCAGATAAAGTTAGAGATTTCAATAAACTCAGTAATTGACAAATGAAATAGACAAAAATCACTCGAATTTAAAAAATGGAATAAGATAAACCATCTTAACCTTATTGACATTATACAGCAATTAACCAAAAAACTAGTACAACAGATACTCTCTATAAGTACATATAGAACATTCACCATGATAGACCATTTGTTGGGCCATATAACAAGTTTTAATAAATTTTAACTGATGTAAATCTTAAAAAATTAGTTCTTTAAATCAGAAATCAACAGCAAAAGATATCTTTAAAATCCCCAAATATTTGCAAATTAAATAAAATACTTAATAATGCATGCATTAAAGAAGAAATTAAAAAGGAAAATATAAAATACTTGAATTGAATAAATTCTAAATATCAAATATGTCAATCTTTGTGAATTGCAAATAATGCCGTGGCTGGAAAATTATCATATTAGAAAATAAGAAAGGTTTAAAATCAATGACGCATGTTCCACCTTAGAAAAGTTGAAAAAAAAAGGCACACATTAAAAACTAAGTAGCTATATGAAGTAAATAATAAAATAAGTCTGAAAATTAAGAAAATAGAAAACAAACAGAAGAAAAAAAGAAAAATAAAATTTGTTCTTTAAAAAGATTAAAGCAGTTTATGAATCACTAATAGGAGTTATTAAGACAAAAAGAGAGAAAACAAAAATTACCAATAAAGGGAAGGAAAGGAAGGATGTCACTTGAGATCATTAAAAGCATAAAGTGATTATAACAAACAGATTTATTTCAAAAACTTCACATCTTCGATAAAGTGGAAAATTTCCAAAAAAGACAAATATTACAAGGCTGACATAGAAATGAAAAACGTAAAGTCTCTATCTGCAAAACAATCTTGAAAAAGAAGGATAATGGTGGAAGAATTGTACTACCTGATTTCAGATGCTCCACCTGATTTCATCTTACTCTAAAGCTACGGGAATTCAGACAGGCTGGTAACAGCATAAGCACAGGCAAATAGACCTACGGAACGGAAAAGAAAGTCTAGAAATAGACTCATACAGTCAACTGATTTTCAACAAAGGCCTTGCAGAAATTCCTAGTGCAACAAATGGTGCTAGAATAACTTGATATCCATATGAAAAAGAATAAATTGACATCACTTTCAAATATATATAAAAACTAATTTCAGATGAATTACAGACCTAAATACTAAAGCTAAAATTTTAAAGCTTGTAGAATAAAACCTAAGAAAATATCTTTATAATTGGAGTTGGCAACATTTCTTAAACAGGGCACAGAAAGCAAATCTATAAAAGAAAAATACTAACTGCTATTTCAACAACAACAAGAAACACTTCTTTCATCAAAAGAACTTTTTAGAAAATGAACAGATAAGCTATATAAAGTATTCACAATACGTATATTTGACCCCAAAAATCCTATATACAGAATATATACAGAACTCCTACAACTCAATAGTAAAAAAGACAAAAAAACAAAAACAAAAAATATTTAAAAGAGTTTAAGAAATACTTTACAAAAAATGATATAGAAATGGACAAATGCTTGATAAGCATCTGAAAAAGTGATCAATATCATTCGTCATCAGGGAAATCTAAAATTAAAACTACAGTGAGATACCATTACACGTCTGCCAGAATGGATAATTTTATTATAAAAAGACCAACATCACGAGATGTTGGCAAGTAGATGGAACAACCAGTGGGAGTGCAAAATGCTACAAAAACCATGACAACTATCCTAGCAGTTTCTAATAAAGTTATACATCCACCTACCCCGTAACCCAGTAATGCTGTTCCTAGTTAATTAACCTAGGATAATAAAAACTTATGTCAACAAATATATTTGTATATGAAGGTTCATAGGAGCCGTATATTCATAATAGCCAAAAGTGGAAACAAGTCAAATATCCTTTGACAAGAGGTGGACATTATAAAAAAGAAAAATAAATATTATATAATCCCAATGGAAAAGAACAAACTACAAATTCACCCAACAATATGGATGAACTTCAAAAATATCTTGCTGGAAGCCAGTGTCAAAAAAGTATGTATTTATGAGTCTGCTATTACATTTATATGAATTTCTAGAACAACAAGCAAACTAATCACTTGTGTCAGAAATCAGAACAGTGGTTTCCTCTGGTGAGTGACCAGGATTGACTGGGAAGGAGCATGAGGAACTTTCTGGAAAGACAGAAACTTTCTATATCTTCATAGGGTTGTAGAGTATATCAGTGTACACGTGTATTTGTCAGAACTTGTCAAACTGTACAGGTAACATCTGTGCATTTTAATCCTTGGAAATTATATAAAACTGCCTGTACGAGGATTTATTTACCACCCCAGTATATTTTGTGAGTACTTGTTTGTTCTCTTTCCCTATATAATTGATGTCTACTTATTTATATATCTGTAAGCTCTTCAGGGACAGAGGTATTGTATTAGTACCTAGCACAGTGAATAGCTGGTACATGCTTATTGAAAGAATAATTTGATTTCAATTAGGGAAGTCAGAAAGAAATACCTCATATGGAGAGATGACAACAGCGGAAATGTCGGGGCGCACAAAAGGGAGATAGAGTGGATGGGAAGGATATAGTGGTTTTCTGGAACCAGCTGGGACTGGCTTGGCAAAGCCTATTACGCATATCCCATCCCAACTACTCATGAAAAATGGCAAATGTTACCAATCAGAGCTGCTCCTCACCCCCTATTGCCCTCTTTGGAGAGTCTCCATCCTAGCATACCACGGGAGGTGAGATTGTCTTGCTTTATCTCATATCAAAACAGTTACACAGTCATCTCTCTGGTTCCACACATTCAGGAGAATAACTAGAATAGTTAACATGTTTGGAACATGCAAAGTCATATCACGTAGGTGATGGCTCATAGATATCTATTTGTAATGATGAGTTTGTAATTTTTTATTAAGACACAGCATCATATAACTAAACACAAGATAATGAGAATATTAAAATTTCCAAAGTAATTGGCCAAGTAGGCAATAGGGAACTAAACGTGAAAAAGAATCTTTAAGCTAGTATAGTGACTGAAAGAAAATAGCAATGCCATGGTAACAACAATAACAACAAAAGAAGTGAAATAGCTTGAGGAACAGAGCACCGATATGAGCAATCACGGAGAAGAACTTGGATCCTAGGAAAAAATTTTAATGAAAGTTCATATTGAAGCTACTCAAGCTTGCCTTTCCTGGGGCAGGAACTTCTTGAAAGGATTATTGTTTAGTACATAGAAAGGGGCATAGAAAACAGGAGAAATCTTTTGACAAGCTTTCAGAAAGTTGAAGTAGGCCTTCAAAACTCATCTAAGTACCAAATTTTCTTTAAATCTTGTTGGACTCATCTTTCTGTGGCCTGAAGAACCTCAATAACAACAATTTTTAAAAGGATGACGTCATATTACTACACAATATAAAAATGTAATATAAGTAGATATATCACATTTGAAGTGATTCAGCATTTGGGGAAGAATTTATGGCACCATAAGAAAGCATGATTTATTGTTCCATAATAGAATATAAGATTCTCAGATTTATGCCAGTTTTTGTCCTAAAGAGTTTTGTCCTAAAGAGTTCTGTAAAATAACTACTTGGGAAAATACCAATTTAGTGTATATACTTCATATTTTTAAAAATTGCATACAATATTAGAAATATATTTTGATTTGTAAAAATCTAAGATTCTCTATAGGAAAAAAACTAAGCCTATACTGACATGTTAGTATACTGTCTAAATTATCCATTCTTTTTCCCAAAGAATTTGATTCAAATATCATCCAATATCCTCATAAATATCAAATAAACATATACTTGGCAAGATGAGATAACATTTTAGGGTTGGCCACCTCTTTAGCACGAAAGTTTGGGAAAATCAATATTTGTTTTGAAAAGTTTTTGAAACCAATACATGTAGTTTATTGTTGAAAAATTCCTTTTGAAGTCACACTAGATTAAATGTATTTCACTGGAAATTAACCTGTCCTTAGAAGTAAGATAATTAAAGCATGTTTATGAGGTAACCATTTTCTTAACTGAAACAGACAGTCATTTAGAGTTTAAAGAGATCTATTCCACTTCATGCTTATACCAGGAACCTACTTAGAGAGTTTTACTATGTTCAGAAAGGGAAATAGCCATCTTTTATAATCGAGCATCGTTTAAATCTGACTGCATTTCTCATTTCTCAGGCCAAAGGATGACTAAGATTGCTGAAATTTATCTCAAGATTCTGAGAAAAGATTGGGGTGGGGGGCTAGAATATTTAGGAATATCTGATTTTACTAAGGACTAATTCCAGAAGTATTATAAGACAAGATCTTCATCTTCTGTTTTATCAGGAGATTTAGGATATATTCCTTTTAATCAAGCCTCATCTTTGACTAATTTAAATTTCGTGGGTGAAGGGATACCGTATGAAATTCATGTAACTTACTATCCAAATAAAACTTGATGCAACTGTGGAGATGGCAGTATTCCCTAGAGTTGTATTCAGGCCTCCATCAGTTTCTTCCTGTCTCCAAGCAATTCTTCTTCCATCCTGGCAAGTGACTCATATAAGCTGTTAATAATAAGGGAAAAATGGGTATAGCGTATATGGGACGTCTCTACGCTCTCTGTGCAATTTTCTGAAAATCTAAACATGTTCTAAAATTAAAAATGTTATTTAAAAAAGTATGTACATGTAGACTACATAAAAAATTACATTTCAGAATTCAGAAGTAAGCAATGAAACCTTGTTTTTCTGTTAGTGAATTCAACTAATCTATGAGATCTTATTTCCACTGATGTCAGGGGAAAATATTGTCCATTTAAAGTAAGTTAGAGTCTTATTTAAAATTTAGTTTCTTTCAGGTTAATTGAATCCATTCAAGTTTCTACATCTCCTCTTCTTTTGCTTTTGTCCTTAGATGGCTCTGGGCACAGAGGGAACTGTACCTGCCATAACGATAGCAAGGTTTGAACTCTGGTTAATGTACGGATGTCAAGGATCTCACTGGCTTTCACCACCAGACACCCAGTTCCGGGTTTGTTATGTTCTGAAGTCTCCTTTGTCATAATGAAATAGCCCCCAAACCCCTTTTTAAATCTTTAGTTATATATCTTGTATTTAAGTCAGCTTTATCTGATAGAAATACAATCACACTACATTTCTTACACTTTTATATTTGTATCCTTTTATTTTCAACTTAGGTCTTTATAATTCAAGTGCCTCTCTTATGTAAGGCTGAAATCTTTAGTCTTGCTATTTGTTTTTTATACATCTCTTCTGGATTATTTCTCCTTTCCTGTTACCTTTTATTTTACTTTTATTGTTAATCTTGGGTTTTTTTTGGTTTGTTTTTGTTTGCTTGCTTCTTTTAATATTTTGTTTTTTCTAATTTCTTAGGTTATCAGCTGTATATTTTTATTTATTTTTATGCTTGCTCTAGGAATTCCAATATACATGCTTAACCTATCACATTGTATTTCATATTAATATTACCGTCCTTCTCTCCAATATAAGAACTTAACAACTATAATTTCATTCAGTCCCTCTTATTCTTTGTGTATTATTTTCATTTACTTTAGTTCTATCTCAATACATTCTTAGTATTTTTGCTTTCATGAGTCGACCGAATTTTGGGGAATTCAAGACAAACATTTTTTATATTTATCCACAAATTTATCAATTCCAGTGCTCTTAGTATATATATATCTTACCCATATTTCCTTTTGGCTTCATTGAACTTTTTTAACATTTTTATGGCCACGTCAGCTGAAGAATAATTCTCTCATGTAGTGCTTAAAAATATTTCTATTTTTGCCTTAGTCTTTCTTTTAAGGCTTAATTTTTTTTATTAATATACAAAAATAGATGGGAGAAAACAGAAATGGCTCATAATTTCATTTATCTAACTCATGTTGACAAAAATATAATTCATGTACCTGATAAGAAAATCCAAAAATTAAATAAAGGTAAAAATAAAATATGTACACCTGAAATTACACAATGTTATAAACCATTATGACTTCAATATAATAATAATAATAATTATTATTATTATTTTTAATTATCCCTTTCACCCTCATCCCTCCCCCCTTCCCCTCTGGTAACCACCAATACAATCTCTGTCCCTATGTGTTTGTTTATTGTTGTTATTATCTACTACTTAATGAAGGAAATCATACGGTATTTGACCTTCTCCCTCTGACTTATTTCACTTTGCATTATACCCTCAGTGTCCATCCATGTTGTCACAAATGGCTGGATTTCATCGTTTCTTATGGCTGAGTAGTATTCCATTGTGTAATATACCACATCTTCTTTATCCATTCGTCCCTTGATGGGCACTTAGGTTGCTTCCAAGTCTTGGCTATTGTGAATAACGCTGCAATGAACACATGGGTGCATGTACCTTTGCAAATTGGTGTTTTCAAGTTCTTTGGATAAATACCCAACAGTGGAATAGCTGGATCATATGGTAGTTCTATCCTTGATTTTTTGAGGAATCTCCATACTGTTTTCCATAGTGGCTGCACCAGTTTGCACTCCCACCAGCAGTGTATGAGAGTTCCCTTCTCTCCACATCCTCTCCAACACATGTTGTTTCCTGTCTTGTTAATTATAGCCATTCTGACGGGCGTGAGGTGATATCTCATTGTAGTTTTGATTTGCATTTCCCTGATAGTTAGTGATTTTGAACATCTTTTCATGTGTCGGTTGGCCATCTGTATACCTTCTTTGGAGAAATGTCTGTTCAGGTCTTTTGCCCATTTTTTAATTGGGTTGGTAGTTTTTTTGTTGTTGAGATGCATGAGTTCTTTATATATTTTGGAGATTAAGCCCTTATCAGATGTATGGTTTGCAAATATCTTCTCCCAATTGTTAGATTGTCTTTTCGTTTTGTGGATGGTTTCCTTTGCTGTGCAGAACCTTTTAGTTTGATGTAGTCCCATTTGTTTATTTTTTCTATTGTTTCTCTTGCCCAGTCAGATGTGGTGTTTGAAAAGATGTTGCTAAGACCGATGTGGAAGAGCGTACTGCCTATGTTTTCTTCTAGAAGTTTCATAGTTTCGGGTCTTACATTCAAGTCTTTAATCCATTTGGGGTTAATTTTTGTGCATGGTGTAAGGTAAGGGTCTACTTTCATTTTTTTGCATGTGGCTATCCAGTTTTCCCAACACCATTTGTTGAAGAGACTTTCTTTTCCCCATTGTATGTTCTTGGCTCCTTTGTCAAAGATTAGCTGTCCATAGATGTGTGGGTTTATTTCTGGGCTTTGGATTCTATTCCATTGATCTGTGTGTCTGTTTTTGTGCCAGTACCATGCTGTTTTGGTTACTATAGCTTTGTAGTATATTTTGAAATCAGGGAGTGTGATACCTCCAGCTTTGTTTTTTTTCCTCAGGATTCCTTTAGCTATTTACGGTCTTTTGTTGTTCCATATAAATTTTAGGATTCTTTGTTCTATTTCTGTGAAAAATGTTGTTGGAACTTTGACAGGGATTGCATTGAATCTATAGAAGGCTTTAGGAAGTATGGACATCTTAACTCCGTTAATTCTTCCAATCCAAGAGCACGGAATATCTTTCCATTTCTTTGTGTCTTCTTCAATTTCTTTCAGAAATGTTTTATAGTTTTCGGTGTACAGATCTTTCACCTCTTTGGTTAAGTTTATTCCTAGGTATTTTATTCTTTTTGTTGCAATTGTAAATGGGATGGTATTCTTAATTTCTCTTTCTGCTACTTCGTTGTTAGTGTACAGAAATGCAACTGATTTTTGTATGTTGATTTTGTATCCTGCAACTTTACCATATTCGTTTATTACTTCTAAAGTTTTCTGGTGGATTCTTTAGGGTTTTCTATATACAAAATCATGTCATCTGCAAATAGTGACAGTTTCACTTCTTCCTTTCCAATTTGGATCCCTTTTATTTCTTTCTCTTGCCTGATTGCTCTGGCTAGGACTTCCAATACTATGTTAAATAGGAGTGGTGACAGTGGTCATCCTTGTCTGGTTCCTGTTCTTAGAGGGATAGCTTTCAGTTTTTCACCATTGAGGATGATATTAGCTGGGTTTCTCATATGGGGTCTTTATTATGTTGAGGTACTTTCCTTCTATACCCATTTTATTCAGAGTTTTTATCATAAATGGATGCTGTATCTTGTCAAATGTTTTCTCTACATCTATTGAGATGATCATGTGATTTTTATTCTTCATTTTATTAATGTGGTGTATTACGTTGATTGATTTGCGAATGTTAAACCATCCCTGCATCCCTGGAATAAATCCCACTTGATCATGGTGTATAATCTTTTTAATGTATTGTTGTATGCCATTTGCTAGTATTTTGTTGAGGATTTTCGCATCGATGTTCATCAGTGATATTGGCCTGTAATTTTCTTTTTTTGTGTTGTCCTTGTCTGGTTTTGATATCAGGCTAATGTCAGCTTCGTAGAATGAGTTAGGGAGCTTCCCACCCTCCTCAATTTTTTGGAAGTGTTTGAGAAGGATAGGTATTAAGTCTTCTTTGAACGTTTGGTAGAATTCACCAGGGAAGCCGTCTGGTCCTGGACTTTTATTTTTGGGGAGGTTTTTGATTACTGTATCGATCTCCTTACTGGTGATTGGTTTATTCAAATTCTCTACTTCTTCTTGATCCAGTTTTGGAAGGTTGTATGATTCTAAGAATTTATCCATTTCTTCCAGATTGTCGAATTGGTTGGCATATAGCTTTTCATAGTATTCTCTTATAATCTTTTGTATTTCTGAGGTGTCTGTTGTAACCTCTCCTCTTTCATTTCTGATTTTACTTATTTGTGCCTTCTCTCTTTTTTTCTTGGTGAGTCTAGCTAAAGGTTTGTCTATTTTGTTGATCTTTTCAAAGAACCACCTCTTGGTTTTATTAATTTTTTCTATTGTTTTTTTAGTCTCTATTTCATTTATTTCTGCTCTGATTTTTATTATTTCCTTTCTTCTGCTGATTTTGGGCTTTGTTTGTTCTTCTTTTTCCAGTTCCTTTAGGTGCATTGTTAGATTGTTTATTTGAGATTTTTCTTGTTTGTTGAGATAGGCCTGTATCGCTATAAACTTCCCTCTTAGAACTTCTTTTGCTGTATCCCATAAATTCTGGCATGTCGTATTTTCATTTTCATTTGTCTCCAGGTATTTTTTGATTTCTTCTTTGATTTCTTCGTTAACCCAGTCGTTGATCAGTAGCATTTTGTTTCATCTCCATATATTTGTGGCTTTCTGATTTTCTTCCTATAGTTGATTTCTAGTTTCATACCGTTGTGGTCAGAAAGATGGTTGGTATTATTTCAATCTTCTTAAATTTATGGAGACTTGTTTTGTGGCCTAATATGTGATCAATCCTGGAGAATGTTCCATGCGCATTTGAAAAGAACGTGTATTCTTCGGTTTTGGGATGGAATGCTCTGTATATATCTACTAGGTCCATCTGTTCTAGTGTGTCATTTAAGGCCAATGTTTCCTTATTGATCTTCTGTTTGGATGATCTATCCGTTGGTGTAAGTGGAGTGTTAAAGTCCCCTACTATTATTGCGTTACTGTCTATTTCTCTTTTTATGTCTGTTAATAATTGCTTTATATATTTCGGTGCACCTACATTGGGTGCGTAGATATTTACAAGTGTTATATCCTCTTGTTGGATTGTTCCCTTGATCATTATGTAATGCCCTTCTTTGTCTCTTTTTACAGTTTTTGTTTTAAAGTCTATTTTGTCTGATATGAGTACTGCTACCCCAGCTTTCTTTTCATTGCCATGTGCGTGGAGTATCTTTTTCCATCCCTTCACTTTCAGTTTGTGAGTGTCTTTAGGTCTGAAGTGTGTCTCTTGTATGCAGCATATATATGGGTCTTGTTTTTTTATCCAGTCAGCCACCCTATGCCTTTTAAATGGAGCATTTAGTCCATTGACGTTTAAAGTAGCTATTGATAAGTATGTACTTACCGCCATTTTTTAACTTTTTTTTTTTTCTCAGTGTTTTAGTAGTCCTTCTCTGTTCCTTACTTCTTCTATACAGAATTGATGGTCACTTTAGTTTGACCTCTGTCTGAAAGCTGTACTCTTTAACTCCCCTCCTCCCTCCTTTTATGTTTTTGATATCATATCTAACCTCTTTTTTGTACATTTGTATACATTACGTTCTAATCATGGAAATAAATAATTTTTCCTATTTATGGTCTTCTCTTTTCCCCTTAAATCAGTCCCTTTAACATTTCTTGTAGCACTGGTTTCTTGGTGACAAACTCCTTTAATTTTTGCTTATCTAGGAAAATTTTGATCTCTCCTTCCATTTTGAATGATAACCTTGCTGTGTAGAGTATTCTTGGCTGTAAGTTTTTTCCTTTTAGCCCTTTAAATATATCTTGCCATTCTCTTCTAGCCTGTAAGGATTCTGCTGAGAAGTCAGCTGATAGCCTTATGGGGTTTCCTTTATATGTAACTTGACATTCTCTTGCGGCTTTTAGGATTCTCTCTTTATCTTTAATTCTGGACATTTTGATTATGATGTGTCTTGGTGTGGGCCTCTTTGGGTTTGTCTTGTTTGGGGCTCTCTGTGCTTCCTGTACCTGGATGTCTGTTTCCTTCCTTAGGTTAGGGAAGTTTTCATCTATTATTTCTTGAAATAGATTCTCTGCCCCCTTGTCTCGCTCTTCTCCTTCCGGGACACCTATAACACGGATGTTAGTGCACTTGATGTTGTCCCAGATGTCCCTTAGACTGTCCTCACTTTTTTTAATTCTTTTCTCTTTTACCTGTTCACCTTGGGTAATTTCTTCTAGTCTTTCTTCTAGCTCACAGATCCATTCTTCTGTATCCTCTACTCTGCTTTTGAGTCCCTCTAATGAATTTTTCATTTCCAGTATTGTATTTGTCATTTCTGAATGGTTCTTTTTTATATCCTCCATTTCTTTGTTGACATTCTCACTGAGTTCATCTATTCTTTTCCCCAGATCAGTGAGCATCCTTAACACTCTTAGTTTGAACTCTCTGTCAGGTAGGTTGCTCATTTCTGTTTCACTTAGTTCCTTTTCTGGGGTTTTGTCCTGTTCCCTTACTTGGAATGTATTCTTTTGCCTCCTCATTTTGCCTCTTTCCCTGTGCTTGCTTCTACGTATTAGGTAGGTCAGCTACGTCTCCTGCTCTTGGATAGGTGACCTTATGTAAGTGATGGCTTAGGAGGTTTCCAGTGTGCTTCCCTCAGTTCTCAATGTTCCAGGGGTGACCCCTATGTGGGCTACGTGTGTCCTTCTATTGTGGCCTGTTAGCTCTCCCTATAGGCGCCCAGGGAGTCTGAGTTATGCTCCTGGCCAGCTGTTGTTATGCTCAGCTGCTTGTAGTTGTTGTGGGCCCTTCAGTCTCTTTATCAGGTGTGGGGAGCCCCAGCATGGTTGGCTGTAAGTTTTAATACCACATTTGTGTTGCAGTATTTCTTTTAACTGAGTAGGCCCCCAGCGTGGCAGGTTGTTAGGCTCAGGGCCTTACAATTCCTGTAAGCCTCTAGCCTATTAGGTCTCTGGTCAGCTCTCTGAGGATCGCAGCTGGGTGGGGCTGGCCTCAGGCACAGGAGCACCCAATTGTTTCAGGCTTTGGAAGGTGGGGCAAAGCTCCTATGTGGGTCTTTGAGAAGCACAAGTCTTCTGCAGCTGACAAGCCCTGTTGCCCACAGGTCCACACCACTGCCAACACAGGCCTGCCCCGTGTGAGCTCCCCGACCTCCCCAAGCGGACCCAGTCTCACCATGGTGGGAGACCCACACACTCTGCCACCACCCCACACTCTCCACCCGCTCCTTGTGCACACCCTGCCCGCTCAAGTCGGCTCAGTTGCCAGGCTGCAGAGAATCCAGTCACCAATCTATGCAGGCCCACACGTTGCCTGAGGGCTTGTTGTTGGGTGGGGCCAGTCTCTAGGGTGGGCTGCCTGCCCTGGCTGAGCTGGATTAAATTGGTGCTCTAGTGGGTGGAGCAGACCCTGGGCTAGCAGGCCTCAGGGAGAACTCCAATGGCGTCTGTGTCAGCACGCTCACACCAGGCCACAACAATGGCCGCCGCCAATGTCCCAGTCCCTGGAGATGTCTCACCCCTCACTGAAATGCACTCAGGGCCTATTAGGTGAGTCTCTTGTCACCAAAGCACTGTGCACCTTTCTTTCTGGTGATTTTAGGATGCTTTCTGGAACGGGTGAGTTTGTGTGCAGGCCCTTTAAGAGTCAGTTTTAGTTTCTTTGTGAACCGGGTTTTCCGGGGGTCCTCCCCAATGCTTTAATAGCAGGCAAAGTCAGATATTATGCCGCTGGTCTCGATTTTGCTGGGTCCACAAAATGCCCACAGCGGGGGCGCTCCCCGGCTCAGGGCCCCGCTCCTCCAGGGAGGGCTGCGTACCTGTGAGCTGCTCCCCGCGGCCGTGAAGCTGGCGGCTTGTGAAGGTGGCGTTTTTCCCTTCCGGAAGGGGGTCTCTGCCTCTTCTACCCCAGTTAGGATTGTCCGTTGTTGCAGGAGTTCCTCTTATCCAGTTTTCAGTTCTGTCTCAGGGGTAATTTTTCCACGAGTAGTTGTAAATTGGCTGTGTCCACGGGAGGAGGTGAGTTCACAGTCTGCCTACGCCGCCATCTTGACTCCGCCCCCCCAATAATTATTTTTTTATTGATGTCTTAATAGTTTATAACATTGTGAAATTTTGGTTGCACATTTTTTTTTGTCCATCACCATATACATGTCTCCCTTCACCCCTTGTGCCCACCCCCCACCCCCTTTGCCCCTGGTAACTGCAATATAGTTCTCTCCCACTGTGTGTTGGTTTATATTCCACATATGAGTGAAATCATGCAGTGTTTGTCTTTCTCCTTCTGGCTTATTTCACTTAACATAATACTCTCCAGGTCCATCCCTGTTGTTGCAAATGGGACAATTTTGTCTTTTTCTTTTTCTTTCTTTTTTTTTTTTTTTTGGTGAGGGAGATCGGCCCTGAGCTAACATCCGTGCCAATCCTCCTCTTTTTGCTGAGGAAGACTGGTCCTGAGCTAACATCCCTGCTCATCTTCCTCCACTTTATGTGGGATGCTGCCACAGAATGGCCTGACAAGCTGTGTGTCGGTGCGTGCCCGGGATCTGAACCCAGGCCACCAGCAGTGGAGCACATGCACTCAACCACTACGCCATGGGGGCCGGCCCTCCAATTTTGTCTTTTTTTTCTGCTGAGTAGTATTCCATTGTACATATATATATATACCACATTTTCTTGATCCAATCGTCAGTCGAGGGACATTCGAGTTGCTTCCACTTCTTGGCTATAGTGAGTAATGCTGCAATGAACACAAGGGTGCATAAGCCTCTTTGGATTATTGATTTCATGTTCGTTGGATAGACTTCCAGTAGTGGGATAGCTGGATCATAGGGTATTTCTATTTTTAATTTTTAATTTTTAATACCGTTTTCCATAGAGGCTGCACCAGTTTGCATTCCCACCAGCTGTGTATGAGGGTTCCCATTTCTCCACATCCTCTCTAACATTTGTTGTTTTTTGTCTTGGTGATTATAGCTATTCTATCGGGCATGAGGTGATATCTTAGTGTTGTTTTGATTTGCATTTCCCTGATGATTAGTGATGTTGAACATCTTTTCATGCACCTATTGGCCATCTGTATATCTTCTTTGGAGAAGTGTCTGTTTGTTTCCTCTGCCCATTTTTTGATTGTTTGATTGTTTTTTTTTTTTTTGTCGTTCAGTTGTGTGAATTCTTTATATATTACAGAGATTAACCTGTTGTCAGATATATGTTTTGCAAATATTTTCTCCCGGCTGGTGGGTTGTCTACTCATTTTGATCCTGGTTTCATTTGTCTTGTAGAAGCTCTTTAATCTAATGAAGTCCCACTGGCTTATCTTTTCTTTAGTTTCCCTAGTCAGGGTAGGCATGTCATCTGAAAAGATTCCTTTATGACTAATGTCAAATAGTGTGTTGCCTATATTTTCTTCTATGAGTTTTACAGTTTCAGGTCTCACCTTCAGGCCTTTGATCCATTTTGAGTTAATTTTTGTGAATGGCGATAGCAGATGGTCCACTTTCA
Organism: Diceros bicornis minor; assembly: GCF_020826845.1. Taxonomy (NCBI): domain Eukaryota; kingdom Metazoa; phylum Chordata; class Mammalia; order Perissodactyla; family Rhinocerotidae; genus Diceros; species Diceros bicornis. The sequence goes on from NC_080740.1 coordinate 12,634,115, forward strand.
GTCTTTTGCATGTGGCTGTCCAGTTTTCCCAACACCATTTATGGAAGAGACTTTCTTTTCTCCATTGTATGTTCTTAGCTCCTTTGTCGAAAATTAGCTGTCCGTATATATGTGGTTTTATTTCTGGGCTTTCAATTCTGTTCCATTGATCTGTGTGTCTGTTTTTGTACCAGTATCATGCTGTTTTGATTACTATTGCTTTGTAGTATGTTTTGAAGTCAAGGATTGTGATGCCTCCAGCTTTGTTCTTTTTTCTTAGGATTGCTTCAGATATTCGGGGTCTTTTGTTGCCCCATATGAATTTTAGTATTCTTTTTTCTATTTCCATGAAGAATGTCATTGGGATTCTGATTGAGATTGTGTTGAATCTGTAGATTGCTTTAGGTAATACAGACATTTTAACTATGTTTATTCTTCCAATCCATGTGCATGGATATCTTTACATTTCTCTATGTCATTATTGATTTCTTTCAATAACGTCTTGTAGTTTTCATTGTATAGGGTTTTCACCTCCTTTGTAAGATTTATTCATAGATATTTTATTCTTTCTGAGGCAATTGTAAATGGTATTATCATTTTGAGCTCTCTTTCTGTTAGTTCATTATTAGCATACAGAAATGCAACTGATTTTTGTAGGTTGATTTTGTACCCTGCAACTTTGCTGTAGTTGATTATTTCTAATAGTTTTCCAATTTTGCCTTATTCTTGAAGAATAGTTTTGTGAGCTATCAAATTCTTGCCAGACTTTTTTGGTTGCTTCATTCCCTCAGTAGTTTCTTTTACGAAAAATCAGTTACCATCTTTATTGTATTTCCAACATAATGTCTTTTTTTTTCTGGCTACTTTTAACTTTCTGCATTTATTGTTGGTTTTCAACAGTTTGACTAAAGGATGTCTAAATACTGCTTTCTTCGTATTTCTCCTGATTGAGGATTACTAATCTTCCTAAATCCATGAGTTGATATTTTAACCAAAATTGACAAATTTTCTGCCAACTGTACTTTAAGCATCTTTCCATATCCTGTCCCTCCTTTCTTTCTGGGACTTGAATTACACACTGTTAGATTGCTTGATATTGTTCTACATCTCACTGAGGTTATGTTCTTTTATTCATATTTTATTTTTTTCTTTATCTTTCAGTTTAGATCATTTTTATTATCTTCTTAAAATTTACTTATCCTTCCTTCTGCATTGTCCCTCTGGCTGTAAGTGTCGTATAATAAATGCTTCATTTCAGAAATTGCAATTTTGTTTCTAGAATTTCTTTCTCTTAGAGTGTTTATATTTTTCCTGAAATTCACTATGTCTTCACCTATTATATACAATTTTCCTATAAAATCTTTAGCATATTTCATCATGGTTATTGTATAGACCTTATCTGCTAGTTCCAACATCTGGGTTATGTATGGCTCTGCTTCTATTGATAGTTTTATCTCTTTATTATGAATCACATTTCCAGTTTATTTCCATTTCTATTAATTTTGTTATTATATTCTGTTATTGTTGATGAAAGAATGTTGAAATTTGTCTAGGCAGGCAGTTAATTTATAAGTAGATCACCTTAGTTTATTAAATGCTTGTTTTTAGTCTTTGTTAGGGCAAGTCTTTTTTGATATTTCCCTTAGAACTGGTTTTCAGATCTCATTTCTGAAATACGGTCCTTATTCCTAAATCATGGCCTATCTGACATTTTAATGGAAAGCCCAATGTATCCAACTTTGCAAGACTTGAATACTAAACATTCATCCCATGCACCACACAGGGGCTGAAATTTTCTATCTATCTTTTTTTGCCTTACATGTGTTGTTACCTGCTAAGCTTCTTGGAGTCACACCCTGCACATGAGCAGTTTAGTGGTCAGCCAAGGATAGATGGCAGTTTGTATTCAGGTTAGGGTTTCCCTCTTAGTCTCCCTACTTTCCAGCATCCTCCTTTCAAATATCAGCTGTATTGGGATCCCTGAACTCTGAGCCCATAAGATTGGCATTTACTACTTGAATGAATATCCCAATGTGCTTCACTGTCTTGGGTCACCCCTCAATGGAAAAGTCAATTAAATATAGATCTCATAAGACATGTTTCCTTTCGGTCAAAGTTTATATCTCCAGTTTCTTCCTGCTTTTCATCAACTTTCAGTGCCGACAAGTAGTATTTTTTGGAAAGAGTGTACAGGTTTATTATTCTCATGAGGATGTTTAGTCTGATATAAGCTACTCTACCATGACCAGAAGTAGAATTTAAGAAAAATTATTATAAATATTAATATCAAAGTAGATAAAATAATGAATTCCCATGTACTTACCATCAAGTTACAATAATTATCAATCTTTTGGCCAATCTTGTTTCATCTACCCCTCCATCTACCATACACACATTTTTACTTTTAATGTTTTTTAGATTTTCTTAAAGAAATCTTTCATATATCACATCATTTAATCTAAAAATACTTAACATATATTTCTAAACTATAAAGACACTTTTTTCTTAAGCTAACAATATAATAATCCTATTGAAAAAATTATTTTAACATCATATAATATCCAGTTCATGTTGACATTTGCTGAAATGTCTCAACAATTTTTTAAAGCTGCTTTATTTATTTGAATCAGAATCTGAACAAGATCAAATATGCATTAATTTGATTGATATGTCTCATGTCATTTTTAACCTATCCATTATTCACCTCCCTCCTTTTATACATATCATGTTTGATGTGGTTGTTGAATAAACCAGGTAAATTGTGTTTTAGCTTTCAGTTTTGAAAGATAACTTTCAAATATCAGAGACAATAATCTGAATGCCAAAATGCTTTTAATTTGTAAAAGCCAGGCTTCTAAAAGAGAGCAATAATTTTTAATTTTGATGCTGAGCTTTTTATAGCAAGAGCAGGTCTGGAGAATGAAGAATATGAAGTTTTTATGCTGAACACTGATGTAGAGGAGAATAAATGGTGACATAAAACGTTGATTTGAGGTGATAAATTGGAATCTAAGAACATATCTGTGTATTGATACCCAGGTTTGGCCAAGGAAAGCCATAAGCCTGTTAGGTATTTCACAAAAATATAGTGCCTGGGTCATGGGTTAACAAATGCTTTTCACGAGAGTATATTGGTTGATGAGCAGAAGAAGAGCCTTGTAGAGACTGTCACTCTGTATTAGAGAAGATTTTCCAAAATCTCCCAGGACCCATTTAGCCAAAAGCATGATGTTGGATCCAAGGAGCACAGGATTAAGAGAAGAAACAAGCAAAGTATTTAGACTTCATGAACAGGAACCATGACAGGTGTCTACTTGTATATGTTACAAAAGCCGATAAACTCAACTCGAAGTACTATTCCAACAAGGTGTGTTGCAGGGATGCTCAGGAGGACAGAGGATGATACTTGGATAAGATTCTACTTCCCCAAAGTTGGGACAATAAGTGACTGTCACTTCTATACTGGTACTTTGAATTATGTGAATGCAATGGCAAATGGATGCAATCCTAAAACAATGATTGGCAATCCTAAAACAAAGAAATTGACTGAGTTTCCCAGAACTCCCAAATCAATGAAAACAGTATCTCAAAAGCTAAGTGAATTCCAACTATGGAGAAATACAATGAGTTTCCTTATAGAAAGTCCAACTTTGTGATTGCCAAAATAAGAAAAACAAAAAAATGATTAACATTATTAGAAAATATGTCTGATTTTTTATGTCTAAAATTAAGTATATTTAATGCCTCGCAAATTTAATGTTAAATCATACGTATTTGCCTAGGGAGGGAGATGCTGATGCCTAAGATTTTCTAAATTCATATATACATTTTCCACAAGAAGTTGAGATGAAGGTTCTTTAATACAAATAAGCCAAATATCTGATATTATTCTGGTTGAGGGACTAAAAACTTGGAAGTAACTATATTATTTTCCAGAAAAAGGGAAACAATTTCTGAACTTTCTCATAAATCTATAGGGTTAAAATAAGAAGACATTCTTAGGAAATTTAAAATGTCTACATGTAGTTTTCTATTTTTCTTCTAAACTCTCTTCCAATTAACCTTACTAACAAATAAATAAAATAGCAGCTGAAAATAAATTATAACACGCTAACCCCTTTCTATACGTATCTATATGTTAGTTATTATTCATGACTATGTGCGATAAGCATGACCATTCTCAAAAATGCGACGGCAAATATGGGTCTCAAATCTCATGTTCTATAAAAGTTAATTGTAAGCTTTGCATTTATTTGCTCTGAATTTTGTCAACATTCATTACAATATCATTTGTTGAAATTCTGGAAAGTTGCTTTTTATCTCTTCCTCTCTTTTTTCCAGTTGATCTCCTCTAGATGTGTGTGGTCAAGGGAGTAAAAATTCTAAGAGACACTTAAAATGTGGCTTCTGGGTCAATGCTCTGACTGAAACTGTCTTCCTTGATTATAATCTAAGAACCAGATATAGAATATCTTTCCAGCTTCAGGCACTGCAGCTTTATCTTAGGGGACTCTGAGTCTGGTTTTTATCATCAACGAAGATAGCTTCTGCGAAAATGGGGAAAAATCTCTTATATTAGTTTGCTAGCTCTCCCTTTAAAAAAAAAGTTTCCCTAAGTTCTTTTGGTAAGTTTAGTGAGTCTTGCATAAGAGAAAAGTGTTCTTTATGCTAATGATGTCTCTCTGGATTTTTATAAATGTAGACCTATTTAAATTTAAGATTGATATGTCATTCTGTGTTGGACTGGATATTCACTGTTCGACAAATAGTTCTGTTGACTATGTGTAATTTAATTCCACTACAAAATCTGTGGGATACCAAAATAATGCAATTTTTAAAATCATAATTGGAATGTGTTAAATTATGTTCTCAATTCTCAGAACAACGATTGTCATATGAATAGATTTATATGGTGCCATTTTCTGTTTCATTATAATCTTTGTCATAAGAAGGATGTGGTAGAATTTTAATGTCTCATACATTCTGTCAGTTAGAGGATTTTACTATACAGCTTTGACCTTTTCAGTGTTCTATGATTTGATTGGCTACTCACTGCATTTTTCCCTTGCTCGCTGTCCCACTAACCTGTAGGGATCATATAGAATGGACAGCCAATTAAAGCGCAGAATATTGAAAAGGTCAAAACATTACAATATGTTATCTCTACTCAGAATATATCAGATACTAACCAGATGTTAGTTGTTTTACAAGGACAAGGAGAAGTATGGTTGCAGGGGGTAAAAAGAACAAAAGACAATTATTCTACATTTCAGGTGACAAATTACCAAACCCATGTTTTTCTAAATAACTCAGTTGTTTCCAAAATTAAAAAGTGAAAGCTCATTTCAAAAGCAAATAAAAAGTATATTTAGTTTGACAGTTAAACCAATCTCTTTGTAAATTGTTAAAGTATCTGTGCCTATATAACTGAATATATGAAAAAACAACCATCACTTTCCAGTACTCTTAGTCTTTTTTTTTATTACTATGTAACTTTTTATTTGTTCTGGTATTTCATTGGTTTTAACTAACTATTATGATTGTATAATCTTTACTAAAAAATGTATATGTAATACTATAGGAGCCATAACATATTTTAAAAATTTAGTCATCTTCCTTTTTCAGAACTTTTCCACTGCCAGAATACTAAATTCTAACCTTTAAAAGATATGTGATTACCTATCTTTGTGATAAAAACTCTGATGGTTAGTTTGTTGTATCACGGCAGCATTGCACTAAATGTGCACTTTTGTTACTCACCTCATGATTTCAATCACACTCATTCAGTGTTCCCCCTTAAATAAAATAGTTTTAAGTTGATAATTATGACCAAGACTTATGTATGGCACATCAAAAACAACAAAAATCAGCCAGAGAGTCTACTTTCCCAAAATAAATTTTACTTTGCCTGTTTACCGTCTTTAATCCAGTTTTATGGCTCTTTTTAGTCAATTTGTTTAGACTGTTCAAGTGAACTCTACTCATTAGAATTTTACATTACACAGAAATCAATTATTCCAGAATGCTTTAGAGATAACCTAATAACAGTTGGTGTTGAACAAGTTATACCAGAATTTGACAGCAATGGTTTCACCCAGATATAAATTGAATATCTGCTCCAGTCAGATAAGCATTCAGGAAGAAAACATTAATCTTACAAACTTTTAGCTTCTTCTATCCATTTATATGGCTATCTTTTAAGTTGCTTAGAACTAAAATATTTACAATATATAGACCCATTCTCCTCTCTATTTGACAAGTCTCTTCCTTAATCTTACTCTTATGCTTTGCTAATTTTTACTTATCACACAATAAAGGGATCTTGGTATGATCATCCCAATACCACATTTGTACCATGTCAGAAAATTGTATTTAAAGATAAATATCTCGTTGTCAACTCTCGGAGATTTGTGTGTTTCAAAAAAAAAAAGTCAGATCTTATCTCCAGAGCAATAGCAGGATAATCAAATTATTAAGTTTTAAACATCAGGGTTTAGAGTAAGTTTCTATGCATGCATTTATATTTCTATGGGGTAAGGGTAAGGATTTAGAGTAAGGTGAACACTAATCAATCAATAAAAGTATGTTCTACCATCACCTACATTGGCGAGATATTATCAGTGTAAAATATTGTATTTCAAGAGAGAACATTGGGAAATGGAGTGAAGAGGGAAAACATCAGTGGAAGTACATCATAAGTTGAGTACTGGAGGAATGATAGATGAAGTGGAAGAGAAAAAAATAGGTTACGCACAGCGAAAAGAAACTAAAACACATAAAGGTGAGATATAGCAAGGCCAACAATTAATAAAGCAATAATAAAGGGTAGTAGGGAGTGGTGGGCAATGGCATGGGAAAAGCAGTTCAGTGCTAGATTCGAGTGTCAGAATAGGAAGTTTGCCATTCATTATGTAAGTAATAGGGATCAAGGGCATGGTGTAATTATTGATGTGTAACATCTATTAGGAGGTGAGTTTTATAGTATAGGTATGATGTCAATAGGATCTTAACTAGTCTGGCAAAGGTAAGATTGGAGAGGCAGTAAAATGTATTGCTAATGCAAAAAAAAAAAAGTCAGTGGAAATTGGAATTCCAAATTGTTTGACAAAACCTGCTTCATTCTTTCGTTTATTCATTCAGAAATTAGTGGCTGAGGACCTTCTCTGTGCCAAGCAGTGCTACACAGGTCCCTGGACAATGGAGAGATCAGGGAACACATCGGGGGAAGTGCATTATGAACTCGACCTCCAGTCTCCTGGAGAAAATTCCTGCTCCCCTGGAGCTTACCTTCTAGTGGGGGAAACTGACACCAAGCAACTACAGTAATAAAGAAACAATTAATATAATGCCAAGTAAAGACAGTACTGAGAAGAAAAATGAGAGCAAGAGATAGACTGAATGGGGAGGGGAGTACTTTCATAGATTAGATGATGAAGGAAAAGCTCTTCAAAGCAATGCTATGCTAATAGAAACCAGAATTGTGTGGAGCATCAGCAACGTGAAGATCTGGAGGAAGAGAGTCCAGGGAATGAGAAAAGCACATAGAATGGCCCTCGAGCCAGAATGAGTGTGATGTGATGAAGAAATAGCAGGAGTCTATAAAATAAACATGAAGAGGGATGAATAGTGGATATTATAGAAGAAAACAATAAAACTCTTTGATTTGTGACAAAATAATTTCTATTAATTTTTACATACCAAAATGCAAGTGTTAAGTGATTCCTAAGACAATTTTTGTAGCATTATAAATTCTATAAATGTGGTCTTACCAACTTTTTGCTTATGGGAATATACTTTTTATTTCCTCCTAAAGTATTTAAGTGTTTAATATTCTTCTTAGGTTGTTGAAACTAGAAATAAGTGCCGTTTGTCAGTGACCTGGGAAACTTTCATTCTGGAGCTTCTACATTCCTGAAGGGAACCTTCTACTTTCTTAAACTATACTTAAACCTGATGTTAAGATTGCTGTTGGGTGAAAAAAAAGAACATTAGTCAAGGGCTTTCATTGATAATAGATAGAATAATCTTTCACAGTAGCAGGAGTGATTTAAGTAAGACAGTGTAGTAAAAAGCAAAATAACTTATGGGAAATAGTATGGAATCTCTTATTTAAAAGTGTCTCTCTCTGCCTCCCTGTTTCTCTCTGCCTCTCTTTTTCAACATCTCTCATATCCACTATTTTCTTAGATAATTACAAAAAAAAAAAAAAAAAAAACGGGGCCGGCCCGGTGGCGCAAGCGGTTAAGTGCGCGCGCTCCGCTGCGGCGGCCCGGGGTTCGCTGGTTCGGATCCCGGGCGCGCACCGAAGTACTGCTTGGTAAGCCATGCTGTGGCGGCGTCCCATATAAAGTGGAGGAAGATGGGCACCGATGTTAGCCCAGGGCCGTCTTCCTCAGCAAAAAAAGAGGAGGATTGGCGGATGTTAGCTCAGGGCTGATCTCCTCACAAAAAAAAAAAAAAAAAAAAAAAAGACAACCCTTGGAAAATGGACTATTTGGTTCAACCAAAATAATATAGCTTGATTTCTCAGTCACTCAGTTTTCCAAGTGATACAAACAGATAATTTTATCACAGAGGTTAACGATCTAATATAAAAGATATTTGTGACATATAGAGGCCTTTCCCTTTCCCTAACAGATCAGCTTCTCCTCACTCGTATGTTTTGGTTAAATGGAATCCTAATGTACCCAAGTTTTAAATCATCTTATTGGGTATTGCCCAGTTTCCCGTCTCTCTCTTGCCAGAAGTAGAATTAATATATCTTTTTATAACGAAAAGAATCTTAAATAATGCAAACTTCATTGGCTTCCCACTCCCTAACAAATTAGTTCCAAACTTTAGACATGTAAGAAATACTTGTCATAATCAGGTTATAATCTGTCTTACTATGTGACTATCCCAGAAGCTCTTTGTTTATATTTCTTTAAATATATATATATATATCTTTATTGATATATTTCACACAAAGTGGATGGATTGCAATTCCCTGTGTGAAGTTTGTGATGCTTTTCCTCTATTTTTGTTTTAACAAAATATGAATTTCCCTCCTTTTTTGTGTATGTAAAATTCTTCTACGTCTTTTAAGATATAATTCATCTTTCAGTAAACCTACCTTAATAACTCCAAAAAAGATACTGCTTTCTACTATGAACTTTAGAAAGCTTGGTACAATTTTATGGCCTTTAACACAAAGGTGGTATAGTGTGATGATAAAAAGCTTGGGATTCAGAGTTAAAGAGCTTGGTTTTGAATCTTGGAAATGTTATTAGTTCCATGGCCTTAGTCAAAATACTGAATTTTGAGCCTCAGTTTCTAAAACTGGGTTAAGGAACTGCTGTCAGATTTGTCTATCAGCCAAATAACAATTGGAAGTATAGATTTTTGGCAAAATGTTTTGGTAATGTGGTTTTTCGAAAAGTTACTTGGTGAATTTGCTTTCTGTGAACTGGCTTTAATAAACTAATTTGGGGCAAGTATATTAGTTTTATAGGGCTGTAATAACAAAATACCACAGACTAGGTGGCTTAAACAACAAAAATTTATTTTCTCATTGTTCTGCAGGCTAAAAGTCCAAGGTCTAGGTGTCAGCAAGTTTGGTTTCTTCTGAGGTCCCTCTCTTGGGCTTACAGCTGGCTGTCTCCTCGCGGTGTCCTCACATGGTCTTTCTTCTGAGCATGCCCATCCTTGGTGTCTCTTTCCAAATGTCCAAATGTCCTCTTCTTATAAGAACACCACTCAGATTGGATTAGGACAGACCCCCAGGTTCTCATTTTAACTTAATCACACTTTTAAAGGCCCTATCTCCAAATACAGTCACATTCTCAGGTACTGGGGTTAGGACTTCAACATATAAATTTTGAGGCACACAGTTCAGCCCATAACAACAAGTTTACCTAGAGCAAGTTCAAGTGAAGCCTTGTCCAATGGGACTATTAGGTAATCAGTGATAGGTATTATTATTAGCCTTAAGAAGTAGAATGAGTAACTTCTGCATTTGGGGGAAGGTTTTCAGGGGGCACTCAACAAATACATACACATATTCCCTTAACTCTAGAAAATTACTTTTTAATAGAAGGCACAAAATATCAATTTCACAGAGATTATTTGATTATGATTCATCGTTGTACAGGATGTACATGGTCCAAGTATAAAAGATGTTAGAGTTATATAAAATGAGTCTGAAGAAAATTGAGTTTAAATCATAAATTATTATTTTACTATCTATACAGAAGTGGTAAATTTGGCATTGGAATGATGTAATACTATTTAGAAACATGAGGATTAAGAGAAAAAATATGTCTAGAATAAAATTTAATTGACGTGAACTATATATGTTTATATATACACACACGTACACATTATTATTTGACTTTTTAATAGGTTGTTTTCAATACACAAATGGAGAAAAATATATTTTTGAAATTAGGTGGAAAAATCAAACATAGAGGAGACCCAAAACAACAAAGAGCACAACAGGACATCTTGGGAACAAAACTTTAAAATTCTCTGGGAGTTAGGAAAGCAATGGGATTATGTAGATGGTAAAAAGGAACAGAGGAAACTGTAGGTCAGAATATCTGCAAGAGGGATCTGCTATTCCATTGCAAGTAGGTTTCCTCAGTGGAAACCTAGATATGTTGTAGAAACAAAGGTGGCAAGTACTAAATGTGTCAGTGAGAACTGAAACACTTAAAATGGAAATTAACTGAAGATCCTTCTCCACACCTCCCTTCTCCGCCCTCTACTGCAGAGTAGCTGACAGCCCACTGTGTACTCCAAGGTATAAAGCCAGACCACTTTCTTTAAAGATATTGAACAAACTACATGTGAGAATTTTCCACGTGAGCGTTTTAACATGCTTCTCACTTTGGCATTGGGGGAGCCTACCACATCAATGTAAAGTAAATTCCGACAGTTCACATAAGAACAGGACACTTAAAATTAAAAATATAGAGATTTTGAAAGTAGCTATTGGAAATTAAAAATATTATTGCCAAAATAAGAAATTGAATACTAAGGATGGATAATAAAGTCAAGAATATCTTCCCAAATATCCAGCAAAACGGCAGGAAATATGAAAGCATATAAGAGAGATAGATAATGGATCGATCTTGGAGTTACAAAATTTAAAAAGTTAAAAACTACTGCATTATGGGAGAGCAAAGAAAACAGAAGAGAGTAATTATTTAAAAAAGTAATAATAATTCACAGAGTTAAAGAAAGAAAATCATAAGAGTTTAGTAGAGCCCACCTGGTTCTTATAGGAGAAAGAAATGACAGTCAATACCTCTTTCTGAAATTTCAAAGTGCTGAGAATAAAAAATAGAGATTTTAAAATTTCCAATGACTAGGAGAAAAAGTTTATCAACAAAGAAACAGTAGAGATTAGCAATGCACTCATCGGAACACTGATCATAAAGGCGAAGGATCAATGCCTTCAGAATTGAATTTAGAATTCCCTACCCACAATCAAATGTGAGGGAGGTATGGAAATATTTTCAGATACATGGTGTGTGATAGCATATGGAAGTATTAATTTGTATGCTTTCCTTTTTTACTCTTTCTATGAAGTGATCCTTCCATTAGTAAACCAGAGGCATTCACATTGCCATAGGAAAAATTGTGATTGTATTGCAGAAACGCAAAATTTGCAAATATGATAAATATCAAATGGTATCTCAAGGTGGTTTTAATTAACATCTTTTTATTACTAGAGAATCAAGTATATCTTCTTATACTTGAATTCGAGCCCTCTATTTTTCTATTAAGATTTTTGTTGTTATTGGTTTTCTATTTTGATTTGTCCAAACTAGCTATATTCTAGACATTCTCTTTGTGTTTTTGGATTTGGAAAACCCATTTTATTGATGAGAAATCCTAAATGTTGATTAAAAAAACTATAATTTTTGGTGCCCTTAAGATTTTATCTAATTCAATCCTATTCTATGGTCATAAAGATATTCCTCTATTTTTTCTTATATTAATTTAAAAACTATTATTATAATAATTTAGCTTTCCATTATCTTAGTTTTGAACTATGTCTAAATATTTGGTAAATTGAATCATTCTGTACCAAACACAGTCTTTTCTGTTGTTTTACAAATGTCGTTACCAATTTATGTATTTATTTTCAAAATTAATTTTAGAATCTGTCAAATTCCTCAAAGAATACTAGTAGAAATTTATTGAATTCCATTCATTTATGGTTTAATTTGAAAATTTATAATCTTATATTATTTCTGTTGATAAATATGTTATATATTTTCATGAGTTTGTGTATTATTTTAAAATAACCCTCAACCAGATGAATGTAACTGACAATTTCTGTCAAGATACAGGGCACAGAATATCCAGTTAATTAGAAGCACTTTTAGAATTCTTCAATCCTAGAGAAATCTATTCATGTCTGGATATGCTTCACATTATATAGACCCATAAAGTGATCTGTTGACAGAATTAACGAGCAAAGGAAGTAGCTTCAGGAATTTAATCATTTATTAGTTTGATAATAGTTATTTTGTCAAATAATTTCAAACATATCCTAATTATTAGTGAACAATCTGTTGTATAAAATATAAGCATTCTCTTTTCTATAGTGAATTTTACAACAAATAATATTTAGTTCCAACAAATCTATGTTAATGCTGAATTTGGAAACAAGGATTAGGGCATTTCTTTTGCCTTTTTCTAGAATAATTCTATCACCTGACTTTATTTTGTAAAACAAATTGATATAATGGTTGTCTTACTGTGATAAAATGTCATGATTATCTCAGAGATAATCATTGACAAAAAAAAAAAAAACCCTAATGAATGAAGATTCTAGCTATTGCCTTGCAGATTTGTTGAATAGTCATAATTGAAACAGCATAAAACAGCTACTCTTTCTGTTATTGCATTAACTTATGCAGGCACAATGTTATTATTCATTATACTGAGCTAAATGAACTATGGCTGCATGTTAATACAATTTAATTTTAAAATATTAAGAGTAGGAATCTAAAATATGTTTTGAATCTCCTCTGAGGGCACCTCTCACTTCAGTAGACAACTTGGAGTTACAGAAAATGGGATTAATGTGTTTTCATCTTTTGGACTGCAATTAGCTAACTGAGATGGCTGCAATTGTGCCTTTTTTATTAGCTATCAAATTCTCTGATCATGGATATTCTTCCAGATTGGCTCTGTGGGGTCACTTTTTTTTTTTCTTTTCTTCCTTTTCTTTTCTTTCTTTTTTTGGTGGTGATATATTTGCACAATCATCCTCTAATTTTAACATCCATTGGTGCATCTTGTCTCTGGGAATTATTACTCTTGTATTTTAATAATGATTTTCTATTCCCTATTGTTTCTACACTATTGATTGGAATGCTTATTTTCCCTCACTTATTTATAGCAATATGGACACATGGATATTTATTATTTCCTTTGGGTTATAGTCCAATACTACGTCTATTTAATTTTTTATTTTGTGGCCATTGGGAAGTCTTTCTGATTGTCTATCATGCCCTTTGAATAAGCCCATTCCTCCCTTCTCTCTTTCTCTTTTTCCTTTCTTCTTCCTTTTTTCTTTCCTTTCCTCCTTTCCTCCCTCCTTCCTTTTCGCCTTCGTTGCCTCCCCCTTTCTTATGTAGCACTTCTTTACTGTATGGAATGCACAAAATGTTCCAGGTTTATATCTCCCCTACACCAGCCCTGGACTGATCAGCTCTTCAAGAAGCTCTGGTTCCTTTTTTTAGAAAATGGTATTCCGTTTACAATAGCATCCAAAGGAATAAAATACCTAGAAATAAATATAACCAAAATAATGAAAGACTTATACACTGAAAACTACAAAATATTGCTGAGAGAAATTAAGGTAGACCTAAATAGATGAAAAGACATCCTGTGTTCATGGATTGAAAGATATAATATTTTTAAGATGTCAATAATACCCAAAGTGAATTACAGATTCTATGTAATCCGCATGAAAATTCCAATGACCTGTATGCATAAATGGAAATATTGATCCTCAAATTTCTATAGAATTGGAAGGATACCTGAATAGCCAAAACAATCTTGAAAAAGGAGAACAAAGTTAGAGGACTTCCACTTCCCAATTTCAAAACTTACTACTATGAGGAAATAAGAGAAAAAATAAACAAATGGGACTACATCAAACTAAAAAGCTTCTGCACAGCAAAGGAAACCATCAGAAAATGAAAAGACAGCCTAACAATTGGGAAAAGATGTTTGCACATCATATATCTGATAAGGGGTTAATATCCAAAATACCTAAAGAACTCATACAACTGAACAACAAACAACCCAATCAAAAAATGGGCAAAAGATCTGAACAGACATTTTTCCAAAGAAGATGTACAGATGGCCAACAGGCACATGAAAAGACGTTCAACATCACTCATTATTAGGGAAATGCAAATCAAAACTATAATGAGATATCACCTCATGCCCCTCAGAATGGCTATAATTAACAAACAAGAAATAACAAATGTTGGAGAGGTTGTGGAGAAAAGAGAATCTTCATTCACTGCTGGTGGGAATGTATACTGGTGCAGCCACTATGGAAAATAGTATGGAGATTCCTCAAAAAATTAAGACTAGAACTATCATATGATCCAGCTATTCCACTTCAGGGTACTTATCCAAAGAACAAGGAAACACTAAGTCAGAAAGATATTGGTACCACTATGTTCACTTCAGTATTATTCACAATAGCCAAGACTTGGAAACAACCTAAGTGCCCATCAATGGATGAATGGATAAAGAAGATATGGTATATATACACAGTGGAATACTACTCAGCCATAAAAAAGATGAAATCTTGCCTTTTGTGACAACATGGACAGACCTTAAGGTAAGTCATACAAAGAAAGTCAAATACCATATGATTTCACTCATAAGTGGAAGATCAAACAACAATAATAAACATATGGATACAGAGATTAGATTTGTGGTTATTGGAGGGGAATGGGGTAGGGAGGAGGGGTAAGGGGTAATAGGGCACATATGTGTGGCAATGGATGGTAATTAGTCTTTGGGTAGTAAACATGATGTAGTCTACATGAAAACCAAAGTATAATGACGTACACCTGAAATTTATATGTTATATGAAATTTATACATATATGAAATTTATATGTTATAAACCAATGTTACCTCAATTAAAAAAATGATAAAATAAAAAAAAAGAAAATGGTATTTAGAAATATTATCTGAGTGCCAAGTGGGGTTATTGCTTCTAACCCCTCTGAGTGAATAAGCTAGGCAATGTATATATACATACTAACTATGCATAAACACACATCTGTATTTCTGTTTTTCTCTAAATATATTTTTTAAATGAATCCATGTAAATAACTCTACTCCAAAGCAGGAGCAGTGTGTTCATTCTAGCCTTCTCCATTTCATTATTTGTTAATTTCATCTTCTTACGGTAAGAAATGTAATTCTCATTATCTATAATATATTTACTATTTGTTCAATCCTAATATACAAATAAAGTAGTTTCAGAATTCTGAAGCTATATATCCATGGAGAAAAATAATTACCAACTAGAGTAAATTGTTTGTGTAAAGTTCTTTTTGACTTTAGCCATGTGGTACCCAGTCAAAACACTGTTTACCTATGTTACTTAAGTCAACTCCTTTCTTTGCCATCTCCTTCCCTGAAGTTATTTAGTTCATTTGTAATACAGTTAGATTCACTTGCCTAGTTCTCATATTAGTCAGCTCTGGCTGCCATAACAAAATACCACAGACTGGGTGGCATAAACAACAGAAGTTTATTTTCTCACAGTTGTGGGGACTGAGAAGCCCAAGACCAAGGTGCTAGTCTATTCAGTTTCTGAGGAGAGCTCTCTGCCTGGCTTGCAGATGGCACACTTCTTGCTGTGTCCTCACATGGTGGAGAAAGAGAGAGCTCTCTGGTGTCTCTTCTTATAAGGACACTAATCCTATCAGATTAGGGCCCTATCCTTGTGACTTCATTTAACCTTAATTATTTCAGTACTCCAAATATAGTCATATTGGGGGTGAGGCTTCAGCATATGAATTTTGGTGGTACACAATTTAGTCTATAGCAATCCTAAAATCCTCCAACTACCTGGTTGAGATTTTGTGTGTGTGTGTGTGAGGAAGATCAGCCCTGAGCTAACATCCAGGCCAATCCTCCTCTTTTTGCTGAGGAAGACTGGCCCTGAGCTAACATCTATTGACAATCCTCCTCCTTTTTTTCACTTTTTCTCCCCAAAGCCCCAGTAGATAGCTGTATGTCATAGTTGCACATCCTTCTAGTTGCTGTATGTAGGATGCCGCCTCAGCATGGCGGGACAAGCAGTGCGTTGATGTGCGTCTGGATCCGAACCCGGGCTGCCAGTAGCGGAGCATGTGCACTTAATCACTAAGCCACAGGTCTGGCCACTGGTTGAGATTTTAAAGACATTTCGTACAACAAAATTCATATTTTGTGCTACACAGTTCTGCAGATTGTGTCAACCACAAAGAGCCATGTATCTACCACAACAGTTCCATACAGAAGAGTTTCCGCCAAAAATTCCTCCATGCTACCCCTCCTCACCACCAACCAATTCCTGGCAACCACTGATTTCTTTTCCCTCCTGTAGTTTTACCAATTTCCAGAGTGTCATGTAAATAGAATCATGCAGTACATAGCCTTTTGTGTCAGGCTACTTTAACTTAGCAAAATACATTTAAGTTTCATGCACACTGTTGCACGAATCAGTAGTTTGTTCTTTTCTGTTGTGTCCAGTACATGAACATGGTATATCTCCAATTTTTTTTAATTTATATTGGTGATTTACAGTTTCCAATACAAAGATTCTACATGTATTTTGTAGTTTTCAATATACAGACCCTGCACATGCTTTGTTAGATTTTTACCTATTTCATTTTTTTCTGGTGCCATTATAAATGTTGTTTCTTCCATTGTGAATTTCACTTGTTCATTACAAGTACATAGAAATACAATTGATTTTTCTATGTTTACACTGGGCCTTGCTCAACTAATGTGTTTGGAGAGGTTTCTTTGTGAATTCTTTGGGATATTTTACATAGGAAATTACGTCATTTATGAAGAGAGGTTGATTTATTTCTTCTTTTTCTGATCTGTATGCATTTTTTTAATAATTTTATTTATTTATTTATTCCCCCAAAGCCCCAGTAGACAGTTGTATGTCATAGCTGCACATCCTTCTAGTTGCTGCATGTGGGACACAGCCTCAGCATGGCCGGAGAAGCGGTGCGTTGGTGCGCACCCGGGATCCGAACCCAGGCCGCCAGCAGCGGAGCTCATGCATTTAACCGCTAAGCCACGGGGCGGGCCCTGATCTGTATGCATTTTATCTCTTTTTCTTGTCTTAATGTGCTGGCTTGGATTTCCAGTACAATGTCACATAGTAGGGGTGAGGAGACATCTTTAGCTTGTTCCCAATCTTGAGAGAAAGTCATTCAGTCTTTCATCAAGTGTGGTATTAGCTGAAAGTTTTTTGTAGATACACTTATCTGATTAAGAGAGTTTCCTTTTATAACTAGTTAACTGAAAGCTTTTATCATAAATAGTTTAGAATTCTGTCAGATGGTTTTTCTGCAACTTTTGAGATTATCATACGTTTTTTTCTCTTTAAAGTTCTAAATAGGATGAATAACATTGATTATCGAGTGTTGAATGAGCCTTGTTTTCCTGGGATAAACTCCACTTGTCGGATGTTTTTAGTTTTATATATTGTTGGATTAAATTTGCTAGAATTTTGTTAAAGATATTTGCATCTATGTTCATGAGAGACATTAGAGGTTGCTCTGTTTTTTTCTTTTCTTGTAACATCTTTGTCTCATTTTGGTATTAGAGTAATGCTAGGCTCATATAATGTGTTGGGAAATAATTCCTCTTCCTCAATTTTCTGGAAAAGATTATGTAGAATTAGTATTATTTTATCCTTAAATATTTCGTAGAAATCAACATTTAATCCATCTTGTCCCGGAGATTTCTTTTTAGGCAAGTTTTAACTGCAAATTTAGTTTCTTTATTT
Source organism: Diceros bicornis minor (assembly GCF_020826845.1). NCBI lineage: Eukaryota > Metazoa > Chordata > Mammalia > Perissodactyla > Rhinocerotidae > Diceros > Diceros bicornis. The sequence continues at coordinate 12,652,139 of NC_080740.1, forward strand.
GATATAGGACCATTCTGGTTATCTATTTCTTCTTAAGTGAGTTTTGGAAATATGTGTCTTTCAAGAAATATGTCTCTTTCCTCTCCATTGTCCAATTGATGGGCCCAATATTTCCTTACTCTCTTTTCAAGGTATGTAGTATTTGTAGTGATATCCCCTCTCATGCTTAATATTAATAATTTGTGTCTTTCTTTCTTGGTTAACTTATTTAGAAGTTATCAATTTTATTGATCTTTTCAAAGAACCAGATTTTAGACATTGATTTTCTCTATTAGTTTGTGGTTTCAGTTATTCCCTGCTTTATGTTTATTATGTCCTCCTTTCTGCTTGTTTGTGTTTAGTTAACTATTCTTTTTTCCTAGGTCCTCAAGGTAGAAGCCTAGATAATTGATTTGATAAATATCTTCTTTTCAAATATAATCACTTAATGCTATAAATTTCCCATATATTATATTTAGAAGAGGCAAAAAGAAGGTATCAAGTAAAATTTTCAAAAAATATTGTAAGTAAATAAAAACAACACAACATATCAAAATTTGTGACATACAGATTAAACAGTGCTCAAAAGAAAATTCTAAATATTTGTAACTCTCTCAATATACTTCTGCCATTGATTTCTAGTTTAAGTACTCTGTGTGATTTCAATTCTTTTGAATTTGAGGGGTGTGTGTGTGTGTGTGTGTGTGTATGGCCCAGAATAGAATCTATCTTGCTGAATGTTTCATGTGCACTTGAAAAGAGAGTGAGGCTTCCCTTGGTGTGTTGAGTGTTCTACACATGTCATTAAGTCGACTAGTTTAACAGTGTTGTTCAGGTCTTATATATACTTTCTGATATGCTGTCTACTTGTTTCATCAATTACAGAGAGAGAATTGTTGAATTCTCCATCTATAATTATGGATTTGTTTATTTTACCTTTCAATTTCATCATTTTTGCTTCTTGAATTTTTCAAGTTCTGTAATTAGGAGCACATACATTTAAGGTTATTATAGTCTCCCGATGAATTGACAACTTTATTATTACATAATATCTCTTTATTCTTGATCATATTTCTTTTTATAAAGTTTTTTATCTGATATTAATATTCTGATATAATATCTTTCTCTATCCTTTTACTGTCAGCTTATCTATGTCATTATATTTAAAGGAGCTTTCTTATAAATAAGAAACAAGTTGGGTCTTGCTTTCTTAAAAAATGTAATCTGACAATCTCTGTCTTGTCATTGGTGTTTGATGATTCACATTTAAATTTGTTATTGCTATGATTGAATTAAATCTGCTATCCTGCTAGCCATTCTCTATTTGTTTCATCTTTTTTTTTCCTTTTCCTTTATTTCTGCCTTCTCTTGTGTTAAGGAAAATTTTTTATGATTTCATTTTATCTCACCTATTCACTTATTGTTTATATATTTTTTTCCAATTGTTAAATGGTGGCGCTAGTTGATACTATATATCTTTAGTGAATCTGAGTCCACTTTCAAATAATTTTTCACTGCTATATATGTAGTTTAAGGACTTTACAGCAGCACATTCTCAATTTCTCATTCACATCTTTGCACTACTGTTTTTATCATTTTTTATGATAAAAAGTATGTAAAATACTTTTACATATATTATACACACACCATACATTCTTCTATTTTTGTTTAAGACACTCAATTATCTTATTGTGATAGAAAACTTTAAAAATCCAGAAATTTTACTTTATTTCCAGTGTTTATGATTTCTATGTATAGATCTAAATTTCAATCTTCTATTATATTCTTTATGCCTAAATACGTTCTTTTAAAATGTCTTGTAGAGTTTACCTGCAGCAACTAAATCCTTAAATTTTTGTTTGTCTGGGAAAGTCTTTATTTCACCTTTATTTTGGAAAGATATTTTCACTGCATGTAATTCTGGGTTGTTTTTTCTTTTGCTTTCAACACTTTAGAGATGTCACTCCATTATCTTCTGTTTTACATGGTCCAGAGAAGAAGTCTGCTCTAATTCTTGCCTTTGTTCATAAGAATTTAATGTTTCTGTTTTTCTCTGGTTGCCTTCATGATTTTCTTCCTGTCTTTTTTTTTCAGAAGTTTAAATATGATATGATTAAGTTTGTTTTGTTTTGTTTCACATTTTTTGTCCTGTCTGATGTTCTCTGAATTCCTTGCAACTGATAATTGGTGTTTAGTATTAATTTTGGAAAATTCTCAGCCAATATTTCTTCAAGTGTTTCTTTTTTTCCAGTTCTCTCTTCTCCTTCTGGGATTATTACACTTATTTTACAATAGTTGATATTGCCTCACAGATTTGGTATATCTTGTTCTTATTTTTTTTTTTTTAACTCTTGTTTTCTCTTTGTATTCATGTTTAGGTATTTTCTATAGACCCATGTTCAAGTTCACTGATTCTCTCTTTGTCTGCCTTGAGTCTGCCCATTGAAGACATTCTCAATTTCTGTTGCTATTCTTTTTAATTTTCAGCATTTCCGTTGTGTTATTTCTTACCACTTTCAAAATACTATTGATATTTTTTTACTATTTTTTCTTTTTATAAATCACTTCACCACATAAAACATTTAATAAATAAAACAAGAAACAAAGGAGAATATAATGACTGTCTCAGTTCTCTGAAATGAACTTCTTCATAGAAAGGTTAATAATGTCCTACTAACTCACACTTTGTCTTGGATCATTTGTCGGTCTTTCTAGCTGATCTTTTCTTACTGCTATCCGGTTGAGTCTACCCCAAAGGAACCACTTCTCACATCTCCTCTCTGCCTGCCAGTACCACTGCTCTTTAAATTTTTGATCAGTTGATTGCTCTGCAACTTCAGCAATCTGATGGGTTAAAAAAAATCATTTTTCATTGGGAGAGTGGGGCAATGTTCCTTCCATATCTTGATATCACAAGACAGCAGCTGGGAATCCTGTGCTGGAATTTTGTACTAATAGGAACTATTAGGCTTGGTTGCCATCTCTTATTTCCCATAATTCAGTTGACTAAAGCTAATTAACACTCATGGTTATTGACCCGACACAGGTGATGGTACTTGCATTTTATAGATGGAACCTGAATAAGACATTGCAAAGCTCAAAATCAGACCTATGTCAAATTCTTAAAAGATTCCTAAATTCAGAAAACAAAATTTATATTGTTTTTTGCCACATTGCTTGATGTTTTTTCACATGTAATGAATGTATATATAATCACATGCAAATTTGTAATCAGGATTTATTATTGTGCTCTTTAAACATGCTGAACAATGGTGACTCCCTCCACCTCCTAAAAAAGAAATAAAATGTCCTACTGAGAATTAGTTCTTATAATTCAACATTGGACAACTTTAGTTCATACATTCCAACTACCATCTAGTTCATACACTGTTAGATTCACTCATGTCAAATATATAACTTAGGAACCTTGGAATACTGTTCTAATAGCTCTATGAATCTTCCAGAATTTGCAGCTGTGGCAGAGTGATGTTAAACAAACCAGTATCTTGGAAAGGGAAAATGATTGTAAAGTGACAGTACAATGCATGCTGAGTTAGAAAAGGAGGGGATTATATATTCAGAAAGCCTAGATTTAGGATCTGCCAAAACAATTTTTTCTTCTCTCAGCAGCAGAATTGTATTTACGTAACTCACATTTTTAAAAGAAATTTAATGCTTGCTTTTTTTCTTATTTGTTGTTGACCATGAAGAGTTCTCCTAAGAATGTCACTCCAAAAACATACTCTGTGTATACAAATACCACTGGGACATCATTGATACTATACTTGGTTTCTTTCCAGAAAAGAAGATTCATTCTTTTATTTAGGTATTCAGTTTTCTCTAAGACAGCAATTTTTTCAATTATTTAAAACATAAAATTGCTTTTGTGTTATTGAAAATTCTATTTTGAAACCGTGAAAACAGCATTAGAGATCAAAAGAGTGGCGATATGAATGTTTGTTTTCCTAATGTGTTGGAAAGATATAACAAACTAGGTAACTGAAAATTCCTATTCAAGAAAGTAGTTGGCATTAAAAAGATGAATGCTTTAATGTTTATTTTCATTAAAGTAAAATTGTACTTTACCATCTGCATTATTGAGCTCATCTAGAACAATTTATCCATCCATATATGCAACCTATATCATTATTATATCTAAATCTAGATATGTATTTTGTTTACAGTTCTGTGATTTTAACACCAAGTTCTCAAATTAAACATCAGTTTTTCTGCCTTTAGACATTAGTAATTCTCTCTTTGTGCTGTTTTCTATTCATGATGACCACATACAACTATTTGTTCTTTGTGTCTCAACTGGCGAATTTTGCTTGTTAGTTTGTTGATATACTACAAAACTTTTAATTCTCAAAACGAAGTGCCTGTGAAGTAAAAACAATGTTATAAAGAATACAAACAGCAAGGAAAAGCCAAAAAATTTGGTTTTATTTTGTGAAAACAAAATTTTCTGCTGTAAGGTTTTCAGCTGACCTATATTTGGTTTAACAAATATTGAAAGATTTTTTATTTCCTGAACACATACAAAAATGGCCGTGGGTAGTCGTCTTGATTAAGTAAAGAAAGAGGAAGCTATTCCGAAGGAAAAATGAGTAGTTTCTAAAAGGTTGATTTTGTATGCTGGGTTGATTTTACTTACTCTTATATAACTGTCAAACTTTTTTAAAAAAAAATCTAAGTTCAATGTCCAGGTTGTCTCAAGAAGATAATGCTGATGTGTGGTGGATATAGCATGAAAAAATCCCCTGCAATGTCCTCTATATCCTGTAGAAATATTGCTCAAGGCACCATCCTGACTTTTTTCTAAAGTACACGCTGTCACCTTACTTCTAACATCATGGCTTTACCATAACTGAAGATTTATGAAGTAGATATATTTAATTAAAATAAAACCTTATTCAAAGAAACAATGATTCTATTACCTTTATTTGCCCAGTTTTCCACAACAGGTAAAATGCTAATTATTTGGATAACTCTACTTACCTGTACATACTTAATATTCTCAAGCACCTCTTAGTTCCCCGTGTCTCTCATGCTTTCATTCATCTTTTATTTTTATGTTTCCTCAGAATTCCAGGATAATTTCTCAAGTGTTCTCTATTGAACTAATTCTATTTTCTCTATTATCAATATGCTATTCAGTGCTTCCCTTACAACCTTTCATTTAACAGTTACCTTATTTCGATATATGTTTTAATCTCACTTTTCTCCTTTTCTGTTTGTTCTAGCTTCACAGGTATTCTGTCCTCGCGATATTTTTAAGAGTATAAACCAAATAGTGATCTTCCTTCAGTTAAGTCACATCTTTGTCATCTCTAGCAGAGAGTCATCTCATGTTCAGTAATATTGTCCTTACACTCAGGAATGGCCCCCTGTCCTGGGCCCCACACTTTGGAAGGCCCCACTTTGGCCCTCCACCACACCTGCCTCCACACATTTACCGCGGGACCTGCAGTATCGCGCTTCCACACCGTCCTTCAGATGTCCGGGACCTGCCATTCCCTGCTCCACAGGGAGTTGCCTGGCGGACAGACATGCCTGCAGCAGGAGCAGGATAGAGTCAGGAGTGGGAAGAGAAGGGGTGTAGGCACTCCCCGTTATCTGTTGTGGAACCCTAACAGTCCAAATATTTCAAGCTGGAAACTGGATTTCAAGGTCTTTATGGAATTACATTTTTTCAAAGTAGGAGATAAAATATAACATTTTATTAAATTGATTTATGACTGTTAAACTTAGATTCATGGTTTAGGAACTTCTATTCGTACTCTTGCTTTAGGGTCTGCAAAAGTTAGAGACCACCATGACATTCAGACATGTAGCTATCCCAGGAGATCTAGGCATCTGCACCAAAAATTGACTTCTCCTTTGGATGTTCCTTGAAGAAGGTGTTCAGAGACTGGGATCCTCAGGGCAATATCTCTCATAGGATACACCTCATGGTGCAATGGATTCCTGAAGGACCTTCCTAAAGGTAGGGAAACAAATACACTCCTCAGGAGTGGTATGCTACGCTCTTAGGAGAGTGTACAGAACTTCTGCTGACCTGCATTCTAAGTGACGCCCTCTGAAAAATTTCTCCAGTGCCTGTGTTTTCTATAATATTACTTTGGGTTTCCACTTCCTTCCTTAAACAGTATCCTCTCAAATATACAAGAAACTATTTTAGATTTAAGTTTTCCAACCCCTTTTAGTCCTGCTGTACAATTGATCTTGCTACTTTTACTCCTAACCTGTGAAGATGAGGTAAAGTTCAGCAGTTGTTGAATATAGGTTCCATTTTTTGTGAGGAAGATTAGCCCTGAGCTAACATCAGTTGCCAATCCTCCTCTTTTTGCTGAGGAAGATTGGCCCTGAGCTAACATCTGTTCTCATCTTCCTCTACTTTATACATGGGATGCCTGCCACAGCATGGCTTGATAAGTGGTGTGTAGGTCTGTGCCCAGGATCTGAACCTGCAAACCTGGGCCCCTGGAGCAGAGCACGTGAGCTTAACCACTATACCACTGGGCCCGGCCCTATAGGTCCCATTTTGAGAAAATAATCTACGTGATTAAAATTTGGGATAGGCAAGGAACTTCAAATGCAAGGAAATGGTATCATGAAACTCTTTTAGTTCTAGCTCTGTGTTTATAAATTGCTGTTCTTTATAGCATAAGACTAAGATAGACAAGGAATATTTACAACCAAGTGAGCTAAATAAAGATCCCTGTTAACTGACTAGTCTGGCTGGGGCCAAGGTGCTCAGTAAGATTAAATGTAATGACTGTGCTCCCTTCTTTATCCTAAGTTGCAGATTCTTATCCTATGCTCCTTCATTTTCAATACAAAGAAGATAAACACTCTGAAATGTCAAATTGTTTTCGCACAGCAACCCCTAAATTTCATGGAATATAGCTGATAAGTTGAGCTGGTTGTTAATAATGAATTCTCTTCCTTATTTGTTCTTACTGTCTATATACGGCCAATAATCCCTCTCGTGGGGGCTTGGGAAGCAGGAAGAATTGAGACTGAATGCATCTCAGCAGCTGCTTAGAATAAGCTAATGTTAAAGTCTCCTCTAACAATTTACTCTGACTCAATAGAAACTAGAGGCAGCTAGCGGTATTAATGCCCACATCGATTCTAAAAGTAGTGGCCACAATATACTAGAATTTGGCACAGCAATGCTTGCAGTTTCAGATTGTACATTTTAGCAGCTGTGGTAGTTTCAGTGAGTGCCTTTTGCTCTAAGTGGTTTTAGGGAATCTAGCATGAATTGACACCAAAGGTGACGGGCAATAGTGGAGGCTTTGAAGGCAAAGGGAGATGGTCCCCTTGTTTTGACAGGTGCTAGCAGCACTGAAGGCACCTTTCTCTGACTACCAAAACATGCACAGCTAGAGCAGGAAAGGAAATTGCCCAAAGTCAATGGTAGTTAAGAGAACTTGTTTGCGATCCTGGTAAATCTCTGCAATATTTGGGGATGAAGGAGAGTGGGGCTTCAAAGAGAAATGAAGACTTCCAGTGAATTCTCTGGTAGGGATTGGAACTACAAAAATACTCTTCATCATTAAAAACAACCTGAATTCTTTACTGATTACAAAATCCCTGTATTAATATGTATATAGCAATGAAGATGTATTTGGTTGGGAAATAAAAGTTATGAAAGACATGAAGAACGTCTTCCAACAAAAAATGGCTTCTGACCAAAATTTTATAGTGCTAACAGGACATTCATTTCCTTTAGAATTATTCATTAGCAAACTTTTGTATGCTTTGTGCTATGTACAAAGGTACAATGATGCACATAAGCAAATCAAGGAACAGTGGCAAGCAGAAATGTGGCAAAATGGCTGTCAAGACAGGGCAGGAGAAATGAGGAAATGAGTATTCTAGAAAGCATTCAAAAAGGTAATTATATAAAAGAGTACAGGATGGAAAACGAAAATAGCTGAGTGGATAGGAAAGAGTCTTAAAGCCAAAGAAGAGAATAAAAACCTTCAAAAGGCTTGATTGGTTTTGTTAACACAGCAATTTCTGAATGCTGAAAAATTCATGTTTGTATGACTACAGAATATATTAATTTACTGAGGATTTGGTATAAAGGTCTATTGCAAATTTTTTATTGTTCCGCTCTGTAAATTGACTTTCATTAGACTTACTTCTCATGTGAATAATTTTTCTGTCTCTGCTTGCTGTTTATTGGATCAAATAATTGGCATTTTGATGACTATGTTGAAAGTGAAAGTTCTAGTGCTCCACTGAGCTATTCCTCCAGCATTCAGGCACTGAATTTGCGTGGAAGCCTTTCCCATTTCAGATTCTAATTCAAATCACAAATCAAAATTCTGAATATAAAGGATTATGAATAGGACAGCTCTGTATAGATTCATAACAAACTAAATTAACCCATAGGCTAAGATGGAAAGCTAAGGACATCTTTCAATTAGAACCAATTGGCTGTGGAAATAATATTTTGGCAGCTAGAGAATACAAAGCAGATTTCAGAAAATGAGCACCATGAGGGCTTTATTTGACATAAACACGAGTTTCTCATGCCATTCTTGGTATGTAGCTATGGTGATTTCAATTACTTTTTAGCACTTTTAAAGTGCTTGTCTTGTCCAAGAATTTTCTATTTAAAAACTGATATTTTCTTAAGACTTAATTTGTTATATTTTATTTTAGGTTTCTATAAATTTGGAACAATGTTTTATATTTTATGGAATATGCCTAAAAGTATGTTCTAAAATAAAGGTAATGTCTATCTTTTAGTGTGTATTATATAATTTTGAAAATTTAAAAGAATTTTTCTTTCAAAAATTTATTTAACATATGCAATACGTTTAGTTTTTGTACTGACAAAAAATTTTCCTCAAATGTCACCTTATCAAAATTTCTCTCAAATTGTACCCATACACTAGTCACGCGTTACACTTGTAATCACTGAGTTCCTGTGTACCATATGGGTGTATTGGAAGAGAGCAATAAAAGAAAATGTATTTATTAGTACAGGAATGTCTCATTTTTAATGAATTGAGTTCTTCCATTAGAATAAAGAAATGTTTCTAATCATGCAAATTCTTTATGAAACTAAGAAAGTTTTCATATAACGGATATAGAAAATAAGCATCTTATGTATATTCTTAGTTTTTCATAAAAAAACAGATTATTTTGTCAAACAAAATGTCTTTTATTGTCTGTTCTCTCTTTTCTTTGTTTTCCTCTGACTATTTTATTTCTGATTCTCGGATTAGAAAGGAAGAGATATAAGACTCAACTATAGGCATTTCAAGCACAGATTCTCAAGATGCACACAGTGCAGCAAAATACTAAGTGAACTGCCTGAAATACTTGCAGTAACAAAACAAATCTCACTGTCATGTGTGCTGGTGCCCTACAGAACTTACAGGATTTCTAGATAAAAGATAGAATTTTTTAAACCTTTCTTGCAAATATTTTCTAAATGGCATCATAGTTTGAAATGCAAAACATTCAGGCCTGATATTTTTCCACTTTGTTAATATTATGCAATTCCAGATGAAATAGTAGGAATTTTAACACATTATCTTGGAAAATCAAAAGGTCACTATGTATTGTACGAGCATACATAAATTTAAGTTGACATAAAACATATCTGATTTGAAGGTGATTTTTCCTTCATTTCCTTAAAATGATTATATTAACCTATAAACCTTTCAACAATCAAAATTATTCCTCTTTGGTTTATAGAACGTAAGGTGCTAATGTAAAATTCAAGCCAGAAAATAAAGAACAATTTAAAAATCAATGTCTACTAGCTATGACTATTTTACTTACATATATATTATTGGTATCACGAATAATGGTGGTGAGTACAAATCAGGACAATGAAAGACAATAGCTAAAAATAAGGCATGCATAATTTATATTCTCTCATCTACTTTTAATGAGAATACCTTTATCTGATATGATATACTCATCAGAATCTTGAAATAAAATGCAAATTCAGGGAATAATCATTACTTTGGAACTATAACTACAAATTGAACAAAAAATACGAATATTTTCTCTTTTACTCTGCAAACCATGACAGTTATACACTTTAAATATATTTACTAATATATTAAGGCTACTTTATTTAATCAAATCAGATACTTTCCAGTGCCAACACCATCTGATATTAACATTTGGTTAAATAGTTCAATAAAACTATTAATTTTTTCAATCTTTCTGTTCATTCATTCATGTGGTCATTCATTCGGAAAGGAGTTGTTGAGAACTTGCTATGCCATTGTGCTAGGAACTCCCGTGGAGTCTGTGTTTACTCCCAGGATTCTAAGATAAGGAGGTGAGCACTTGGAACAGCAAAAGAGAAAGATAAAAGGAGTCCAGGTCCCTAAGGTGTGGAGATCCACAATCTCAGTGATGAATAACCAATCTCTAGATTTTTTTTCTGTGGAAAATAGAAAATCTTCTGTTTTGTTTAAGCTACTATTACTTTGCAGGTTAGTTGTGGCAAATAACACATTTCCCTAAATGCAGACTATTGGGAAACAACAACAACAAAAAAATTGAGAAAAGTATTGAATAGGAGGAAAAAAAATCAAAGAGTCTAGGGAGTGATGATATGAATCAAAGAAAGTAAAATTTAAAAGAAAGAGCTAAGAAATAAAGACATAGACATTTTTGTTATCTTTTTCCCACCTTCTGGGCAAGTGTGTAGACACAAGGGGAGGAAATTTGGAGTAAGGACATTGGAAAATAGGCTGATTGAAATATTAGAGCATACGTTCTACTTAGAAGATATAGCAAAGAGGAACCCAGATCTGCTGATCTTCATTGCTGGAAAAGGGCAGGCTTGATCACCAGAGAAGAGAGAATCTTTAAGTGAAGGTTTGGGGAAAGAAGATTCACTCTGCCAACAACCAGTGATCTTGAGAGAGGACCCGGAGCAACAGATGAGAATCTCAGCCCCAGCTACAAACACCTCATTCAGTCTGGTAAAATCCTAAGCCCAGGACCCAGCTGACCTATACCCACATTACTGACCCACAGAAGCTGTAAGACAATACAGTTATGTTGTTTTAAGCTGCTAACTCTTTAAGCTGTGCTAACTCAGATAGCAAAAGAAAAATAGTATATCAGACAACTAGACCTAAACAAATAAAAAAAACATTCTAGATAGTAATGTGCCTGGTACACTTACTCTTATGAAATTTAAATTGATTGAATGTGAAATTTTAAAGATTTCTTGAGTCTCCTTTTGCAAATAATTAATTTGATTTTATTATTTTTTCTTTTGTTTGTTTCAAAAGCACACATTACTGTATTCTCTTTTGTCAAAGAATCGTAGAAGATTTAAATACTTTAGTGAAGGTTTAGCTTCATTGGCAAGACTCTAGATGAAACAAAATTATCTCTGGGTCTTTCCTTTCTTTTTAATATGTTGCATGTCCCCCATTTCCATCTACACTTGAGATATCACTCTTCATCTCTGAGAACTACACTTCAGTGAGCCACCCCTCATAGCTGAGGGGAGGGTATATTATTTCTCAAAGGTCTTGGGGCAAGAAAAGGTGGTACAAAGCACTGACATTAAATTTAACTGGAATCATATGTAACTTACTGAATACAGTAATTTCTTACTTTCCTTTTGTTAAAATGACCTTAAAATAATTTGGATATTTAAAAAAAATTTAGAAAACTTAAAATGTTTGTGTATATTTATATATAATTCTATTTCCATTGAATTATCAAGCTCCATCAAGAGGTTACATTAATTTTTGTCTACTTTTTGATTTATGCATAAGAGTAGATTAAGTATGTGCTTCTTTAAACTGACTTGTCTACGCACCACTGAAGTCAGCCTCAACTCCCTTTGGATCGCCTCAACATTTAACTCTCATTTGTAATTACACTCAGTTATGTATGTTGGGAGGGGACCCAGGATATTAAATAAAAACACATAACCTGGATTGATAAAGAAAAAATATGCTTGTCTTCTGGATAAAGCAGTGCTAGATATCTTTTCATATGGGTTCTTTACATCACCTGGGAAGTTCTCGGCCATCACCAAACATATTCATTCCCAAGATTGAGAAGCGTGATTAGTGCCTGGTAGAAACTGGGGAATGACTTTTGCTTAAAGAGAGGAAAGAATTCATAACGTGTGTAAATTTCTTTCCTCAAAATAGGCTATTTTTGAAAATGAGGACATGTTAGAAGTCAATTTATGTGATAGTGTTCTGAATATATGCATCACCTATTCTTTTTTTTCTAAATTTGAAACATTTCACACTGTAGGACTGGTTCAAGGGCTATTTGAAATTATATACCAAATTGTATCAATGAATGTTCTCTAGTTCTCTGGAGGTCTGTACTGTTCTAAGTGCGATGGGAAAAAAGGAAGAGCAGAAGGAAATTTTCTGCTTTGCAAAGCTAAACATTTTCAAACAGAACTTTTTTCTGCCTTTTACTACCTTCTGGCTATCTTCTCTGAACAGTACTTTCAGGTACTTTGTGCATCCTCCTCTTGAGCCCAGGGAGCCTTCTCTTTGTGTTCTTCAGTGTCAGCTCTAACTCAAGCTGCTCTTTTAGCTAGAGGGGCCAATGCATCTTACATTCTTACTACCAAGTTGTCAGGACAAGACAAGGGACCCATGAGGCAACACCATTTGTCCACTTTTTATTGAAAATTTAGTACACTCACAAGGAAAGGGAAGGGAAGGAGTCAAGGAAGCAACATGTGGCTCACTTTAAAAATATGCTAATTTGTGTTAACTGGAAAAATAACATATTTTAACATACTTGCCCTAGAGATTGAAATAATGTGATGTCTTTGCCCTCCCTCTCTTTCATACATGTAGCCCACTGCCCAGTTCTACTTTAATTTAGACAGGACACAAAGATACTGAGTCAACCTAATCCCCCACAATCCTCTTCCCCAACCCTCATCAATTCTCTGCCTGCAATAGATGCTCATCTCAGTCAGATACAGAAGTGCCCGGCAATTCACAGATAAGGGAATTAGAATATGAATAAATCAATTTACAAAATATTTAGAAGTCAGCCTTTCTGCTAATTTTCTTGAAGGTTTATAGCAATTAAAAACACAAAATTTGGTTATAGGAAAAATGTTGCCGACTTGGTGAAAAAGCAAAAAAAAAAAGCATTACCAATTTTGTTGTTTAGATTTGATATATCTAAATCTAGATTAAACTTTAATAAGGTGGGGCCACAGAATAATATTTTAACATTTTGAAATCCATCACGATGATGTAACATTTTTAATCATTTTTATATTCCTCAAATGCAGAAACTGAACCTAAATACTACTAGAAAAATGCTAACAAAATAAAATAGTTATCTTCTCATAAAGCATCAGTTCTCACACACAACTTCATCAACTTCCCTAGAAACTAGAGTAAAGTCTACAAATACAGCTAGCCATGTAGATGCCTAACAACAATCTCAAAATTTGCTGAACACATTCAAGCCTTTGGCTTTCACTTCAGGTCTTTGTTTATTTAAATAATGCGTTGCTTTAGGTGTGTCCTTCAAATTATTACACTGACAAATCCATATAATTTATGACAACAGCATTAAGGTCATTCAAATTCTACTTATCAGAGTCTCTCATAAGTAAGCTTTCTAAATCAGGAGAGGAGAGGAGATACTTTGTGGCTTAAATTGGTTTGCAATGTAAACAACATTTATTGGTTAGATTGGTATGACACATGTTAACCTATTATTAAGCTAGTTTTTGGAAAGGCTTGTCACTCAGCTTTCTGAGAACGGGCAGAGTGACAGGTGTCTGGTTGCTGTCTCTGTTTGAGAATATAAACTGGGTGGAGTATCAGGTCCTTTCCTTGTCTGGCTTTCTGAAAGCAACAGAAAAAGTCATTTAGCTGTATTGGTACAGCCCCACCTGCACCACATGCACACACACACACACACACACACACACACACACCACCGCCACTACCACCACAACTTACGTGCAATGGTTCAGTTTCCTATGAATGAAGACGGATGCCTGTTTCAATGAAGAGAGACACAGATGGAGAATTTCTCATCATTTGTAGCACTTTTCAACTTGAAGAACATGAGAGAAAATCTTTAAATATGACCTTTAAAGATTCCGTGGTGAGAATACAGCAATGCAGTTCTTACTACTTGTCATTTACAGTCAAATGTAAAATAAAAAATAAGTGAGTTAGAAATAATATTTACTGACATGTCTAGGTAATGAACAAAATATTTTCTTTCCTATTTTGAGGCTTTGAAAAAAATATTACAAACAGCAAGGACTCATTTACAGACCTGACGGAAAAATTTCTGGCTAACCTTGGTGTCCTTGGTGTCTTTGAGAAGGAGCTAAATTGCTTCAAGGCTATTTATGGAAATGCCTAACAACACTTTCTGTTACAGCTTACAATAAAGAAAACTTTTAATAAATGTACTGTATTTATTTCTTTATAGATGTGATCTGAAGACATTTTATACAGAAGAAGAGTAAATGGGGATGGGGGCTTTGTGGTGATCTCTGCCAGAAGCTGGAAAGAGATCACAGTTCTGGACATTTTTCTTTCTCTGTATCCACATTCTTGGGCTCAGCCCTGTCACTCTGCAATTTTGTTCCTCTATGGCCATTACACTCGTATCTTTTTGATACACACAGAATATTGTGTCTTTTTCTCTAAGTAGAAACATGTGAGTCTTCTCTTTTCCCAGGAGAGGAACACAGCTTGGCTAATTCATTTATGGAAAAATATTTTACTTGACATTTACTGTATTCTTTATACTTGTGAAAAGATAATGGTTGTTATTGAACAGAACTTTGTGGAATTAAAGTATATAAAATATTTTGGTGACTCATAGTATAGTATCATCTATAAAATTCTATTCATAATATAACAAAATCTAATGAATGTAGCTATTCATATTAATAAATTATAAAGTAAATTATAAAGCACGTTGTAAGAAGGCTTAACTGGAAGATCATGATAAGCTATTATGCATATGTTTAATAAGTGAATGTAAACTATTACCAAATACTTTGAATAGCAACTAATTTAGTATATTTGATTTATCTTAAAGGGAAAAAAGTTTCCACAGCTTTAAGAAAAAGTATTTATACTTCAAGCCAACTATTAATGTTGCATTTGAACCAAGGAGTAGGGATACACCACATACAAGAAGCCGTTTGATCTACTTCCTTTTGTCAAAGCATGAAACTATCAAAGTTAGATCATTCTCTTTTATGTCCTTCACTATCTTGAAGAGAAAAGTTCATGCCCATTCTCTCTAAAACATTTTTCATACCCCTACCATTGTAAAATTTTCAAAGATTTATCTAATATAGTCATGAATTATATTAGAGCTGAAAGAGAACTTACCTATCTAATGAATACCTATTCTAATTTTAGGGATGACCAGTTGAGCCAAAAAGATTTTCCCAAATATATGCAAATCATTATTGCAAAATGAAGACTAGGACCCTTTGCTCGTTGCACTTAGTCCTATAGTCTTTTTTACAACACTTTGCTTCTACTCAGGCATAATTTTCAAAAAGACAAGGGTAATCATTTGCATTAGTCTGGTTTGACTAAACTATGCTGCAGTAAAAGACAGCCCCCAAATCCAATTCAGTATAGTAATTTTATTCTCATGGAATTTTCATGACGTGTAACTTTCCTGGGTAACTGCCCTCCAACTGCCATCAAGCCTCCTTTGGTCTTGTAGGCTCTACCATCACAACCTGAGTCTTTGTCACCATGGCCAGAGGAGAAGGACCATCAAGAGTTCACAGCTATTCTTCTGTGCTTTGGTGCAGATGTTATATGCATCACTTCTGATTATAGTCCATAAAACAGAATTAATCTTATTACCCCATATAACTACAAGGATACTGGAAAATAATCATTCCTGTGCCCAGGAAGAAGAAAAGTAGATGATGGTTGAATACTTGTAATGACTTACTAATAACGTCTTCCTCATCATCCAACTCTTATTTTCATAAGCGATGGTGTCTGTTTGAGATCGGGTAGCCTCTGCCACTTGTTAGATGTGTAATTTATGCTTTATATCGCTTTCTTCCCTACTACGTATTAACTTCATTGGGGAGTGGTCTTATATTAAAACATTTTGTATCTCTAGTACCATATACTGCTTTTGCACATGGTAAATGTTCACTAATGCTTTGTTGAATGAATAAACAAATAAATGAATGAATGGTAACTAGTCACGCAGCACTGCTCTCTTGTGGGTAATTTCATCGTATTTTTGCTGCTCTGGCAATTTATCTATATCCTAATTTTGCTTCAAATCAAACCTTCTCAGTACAGCCAACAGGAGTGTCATCTCTACAATTTTAGAGCTGTGTCAGAAGTCCTCATTTATCATTTTCCATGTACCACGTTATAGTAACATTGGAGAAACAGATAAGTAGATAACATAGTGGTTAAGATCAAGAGCTTAGTGTTAGCAGCTGGGTTCAAATCCCAGCTACTGTCAAACTGTGACCTCAGACAAATGGTTTAAACTCTCTATGCCTTAATTACATCATCTGTAACGTGAGAGTGAAAAAAAATAGTAACTATTTCAAAGACTTTTAAAACATTAAATGTGATACTCTCTGTAAAACACTTAGAAAAAAGCTTGAAGCAGGTGGGCAATAAATTCTATCATACTTAGATATGATATATTTGACGTAGAGATTTCCTCCCTAAAGTTATAGAACACCTTTGAGGTCAGAGACTGCGTTGAATCTTTGCTACAAGCACACTCAAGTACTGAGGTCAATGACTTCCCCTGAGAAACCTTCAAAAAATATTTAATAAAAAGCACATTTCCAGAACACGGAAATCTTCCCAGGAAAGGTAGGCACATTTGGGGATTAATGTAAGTGAGCTAATTAGTCATGTGGGTATCACGAGGTATGATATTTAAAAGGACTGAGGTTCACCAAAGAATGGCAAGTGATTTCTTTTAACTTCTTAGCACATTGTGTCAGATTTCTATTTAATAATGATTTTTCATCTATTATTTTATGTGATAAATAATTTTTATGCTCTCCTTTGTAAATTTATGCAGAGAACCCACTATAAGAAGAATTTATAGAAATAGAGTAAATAGAACTATGGGAGAATTTTTAACACTTTTAAATTTTAGTCATATAGATCTCTTAGGTAATTTTAATTCACATTTTAGTAAATTAAATGCTTTAAGAGGAAAATAAAATAACCTCTGTTACTCTAACCAGGAAGTAGGATAATTGCATCATTTAATCCTCACGTGGAAACTTAAGTATTATTGCTCAACACAAATGTTTATAGATGACATAAATTAGGGTCAGAAGTTTTAAGTAACTTGCCCAAGAAGATCCAGCCAGCAAACGGCTGAGCTAGAATTCAATTTTATGTCTACATTTGTGTAGTTATTTTTTTGTCAAGATGTCAGGTACAAATAATTAGATTAATCATAATTTTTGCCTCATGGCACACTCTGATCATTGGCCCATATAAAGCCATGTTTAAAACTTTTCAAAAAGACATGCAATGTAAAAGAAAAGAATCCAAGCTTATCAGTTATTTATTGTTATTCATTTGGCATTAATTATATTTTCCCTTAAATAAGCTTATGAGCTGATATTTCTGCAGAGGAGTCCATTAACTATGTGCACATTGCAGGGATGGTTCAAGTGCAGAATGAATTAGCATAATTAAGGAGCTTTATCTGTGACCTACAGTAAATCATTTCCTTATATTTTATCATCAGATTTAAATACTGTCTACGTAAAGTATTGCAGACAGAATTCCAGAAGATTAGAAATTGCATCCTACGACGAATAGGTAGCTACAAACCTAGTTTAACTCAGGGATAGCCTTCCCTTGTAAGGTCACTGTTGAAGAAGGTAATAGAGTAGTCTTGGGTTTATTAGTAGGATAGATTGCCTGTTGTCAAGGGATCACATAAGAAAATCTCTGAGAGCCAAAAATCCTGCATGCTGTTTTCCTATTCTTTAAAATGAAAAAATAACACATTTACTATGATGAATTAATATGAAAATACATGTAAATTTCTTTACTGTCTCAATATGCAATCTATAAGAATTGTGAATATTACTATAATTTTAATAGATACATATTGTTGATTGAAGGACTAGACACCTCCTAGATTGAATAAAAGTATGGCCACTTTTGCAAGATACCTTTTAAGGAACAGTGTTAGAAAAGAAAATAACTAATTGTATCAGATTAATTCTCAGTAGACATGACCCTGCAGCAATCAGGATCCTACAATAAGGAATGAATTCCAGAGAGTTTTATGTCTTCAGGGGATGCTGCTTAGAATACTGCTTACAAACAGCCAAGATTCCACAGAAGCCACTCATTCCTTAGCAAGGAAAGTCTCCTTGGAGATTAACTGTAAATCACGTTTCCACTTGGAACGGGGAGAAGCAACGGAGGACCATATGACTTGTCCCTTCCTCTACCAGTCCTCTCCCTAATCCAAACCTCACCACGAGGCAGCGGGCATAGATCAGTCATAATATGCCTCAAAGCGGAAGAACACCAACAAACTGCATTTCGTAACTTGCCTTGAAAAGAACTTGATTTTGTGCTCATTATGCCTTTAAAGAAGAGAGAACACAAGTAAAATAAGGGAAGGGAAGGTGCCCCTATTTCAGCCAGTGACACAGTGATTGGTAGGATCCTCGAGGTGCAGTGTGATGAGCCTGGTGTTGCCTGCTTAAAACTACCATGAAATGAATTCAAAGAGAGGTCCACAGAGAACAAAAGAAAGTATGACAATAAAACTATTGGCTTTTATGTTGTTTTAAATTAACAGGGGATTAAATTAAGCAAATTTAAAATGGCATTAAAAGAGTTTCAATACCATAAATGCAAGAAGTTAAGACTTGCGCTGTTTTACTCTCCACTTTCTGTTAACGAGTGGCAGTACAAATTCCCCTTCACAGATCACCTGTAAATCTTTGCTTAATAGGCACAGGATTTACTAAAAACAACGCTGAGAGGAAACCACGTTAAGTTAGAGTGCTGTCAGAATTCACTCAAGTTTTTATTTTACAGAAAAATTGAGATTGTAGGCTAACCGTTCACTCTTATTTTGACAAATGTGTACATTAATTTACTTGCAGTTGCATTCTTGGGTATTATCCAGGCCCTTAAATCTTGATATCTTCATACTTTCCGTTCTCTACTCACCTCTGCAGTCCTGAATTTACGTACCTTCTTCTTAGGGCATAAAACTGTCTCATAATGAAGGGCAATCTGTTTAGAGCATGTTTACATATGTGTGCCCAGAATATCCAAGGCGTTGCAGTAGCAATAGAGGCTCACCCATTTAATAATAAAGCTGCAATGGGCCCGAATGTTTCTTCCTTGGCCACCTGGCCCCTAAGAGAGTGTGGCCCCACAGCCTGCATCTAGCAGAAGGAGGAGCACTCTCTTTCTACCTTCTACATCCACCCCTCCATCTGGGTAAACTAAGAAGCTTTTACGACATTATAACATTGTAACATTGTCCAACTCCACCAGAAACCTGAAACTTGACTGTGGCTTTTGCGGCCAGAATAAACAAACAAACAAACCTGGATCTATAACTAAGGTTTAAGAAACAAATCTTGGTGAAATAAAGTCCAAGAATAGAACAAAATAATTTTTGAAGTAAATCTTCAAAATACATGCAAACTCCTTAGATGCATGCCTGGCAATTGGTAAGTGCTCACTGAGTATAATAAAAATTATTATACATTTTAAAAATAAATAGGAAACAAGGGTTGAAGGTTGAAAAAGTCTATGTAATTATGTATTGTGTTATTTTTCTCTCACGTAGTTGTTTCTGCTTACAAACGACATGGTCTACATCTCCAGTAGGAAAGTAACCCTTCCAGATAAATTAAAATCAGTACTTCAAAATGTAGAGATGAAATGACCACATCCCTAAGGACGTGATTCTAAATTTCAATTCAATAACATTAAATCACAATTATATTTGGTTTAGAAGTAAAGCATCTAAAGACTCCACTTAAATCAAATTAAGAGCACTTAGATACAATTATCAATAGCATACAATTTGAATCACTTGGGATCAAGCCTTAGCAATTGCCCTAACCACAGGCAAAATAGCAACTGAAATCTAAAAATCAAAATTTAGATGAGTACTTTTGTACTTCCCACGCAGGCAGAAGATATTACGTTCCTATAGTCCATAATGTAGACAGGAAATGAATATACACGTGTAGAGATTTTGTCTGGAACGTTGGAACAAATTTAAGAGCTTAACAACATCCATTTGTTATCTTTCTAATATGGGAGCTATAATTCTTTTTTTCTTTTTAATTCTTTTTTTTTTTTTGTGAGGAAAATCAGCCCTGAGCTAACATCCGTGCTAAATCCTCCTCTTTTTTCTGAGGAAGACCGGCTCTGAGCTAACATCTATTGCCACTCCTCCTTTTTTTCCCCTTTTCTCCCCAAAGCCCCAGTAGATAGTTGTATGTCATAGCTGCACATCCTTCTAGTTGCTGTGTGTGGGACACGGCCTCAGCATGGCCGGAGAAGCGGTGCGTCAGTGCGCGCCCAGGATCCGAACCCGGGCCGCCAGCAGCAGAGCGCCTGCACTTTACCGCTAAGCCACGGGCCAGCCTGGGAGCTATAATTCTAATTAACACTGGAAGATAAAATTCTTTCTCTTTTCAAAAATGCCATTTCTTTGCAACACAATCATAATCATAGACTTTTTTAAAAGTTGATATTATACCAAAAAAGAAGAGTTTTATAAAACCTTGTTTCTTGGAAAATCAAATCATAGAATTTTATAAGCAAAGGTAACTCATACAAGATTCAATCAAACGTTTTCTTCAGTGCTGAAACCTGCATCAGATCTGATCACCTCATTCTCATTTGAATAATTCCAGTGGTAAAAAGAAAAAATAAAAGCCAAACTCTGTTTTCTTAGGTAACAACCGAACAATTGTTCCATCTCTCTTATTGAAAAAAAAAAAGTCTCTGCTTTCATGAGATAGCATAGGTAAGTTTTAAATTTAGTCACTTCACATATTTATCTGACTTGTCTGGTCTACCTCAAGAAAGCAGATTTAGTGATCTAGCCTCTGGAGACTTCTGAGTGTCTAACCTTAGCTGAAATATCCTCTTTTCCTTCAGACATTTCCTGTTTGTCATCATTTCCAGAGTCCTCAACCTCTAGTTCAACCCAACATTAAATATGTCCTTTTAACTGAAGCCCCTATTCCAAATATAAACTAGTCAGTGGAGACAAAAATGGGACTGTTATTTTGCTTGATCTGAGAATTTCTGCTTGTATTAAGAGATTCTGAAATGTTATTAGTCAGGTCTTTTTTGTCATCATATACACTGTTGGCTTATATTACATGGACACTCGTAGCCCGCCAAAACTTTCAGGCCTTTTTCACAGTAGGTGTGTATAAGTCAAGATCATGCTATGACTATGTAATAGATTTTGCATCTAAATGTGGTACTTTATATTTCTCTTTTCTTCTTTTTAATCAATAATATTTTCATGATTTCAAATCATCTAAATCATATAAAAATTAATTTTCTCAACTCTCAATTATTTTCTTTCTTTTTAGTACCGTGCCAGCCAAAATTACATTGATAGGGATGGCTATTATCTGTTTGTTAATGTCTTTGGCAGAAATGGGATGTGTTATAGACTTTTGCAAAGCTTCCAACTTTTGACTATTTAGAGCAATGTTGTTATAAACATTTTGTACTTGTCTTTCAGTGTAAATGTGCAAGAATTTCTCTAGGGTATATATCTAGGTCACATATAATGCAAAGCTTCACCTTTTCTGGATAATCCCAAACAGTTTTTTAAATATTATATTATACTCCCAACAGCATTGTATAAAGTGTTTTATTGGTTTACCCCTTTGCCAACATTCGGTGTTGTCAAACTTTAAAATCTTTGCCAATCTAGTGAATATGTAATTGTAACTTACTTTGGTTTTATTTTGCATTTCCTTGATTTTTGATAATGTTTAGTCCCTTTCCACAGGTTTATTGGTCATTTGGAAATAACAGAGAATGAAATGAGGCAGCATACTGATGCCAGGCAGAATGGCTTCCAGAAATCAGAGATTATTTATTGACTATTTGTCATAAAGGATTTCTTCTTAAGGGGCTGGTATAAGTATTTTGCCCATTTTCAATTTGATTATACATTTTTTTCTTATTAAAATTTTGGCCATCTATCTATCTATCTATATATCTATATATCTATATATCTATTTATCTATCTATTATCCATCTATTTATCTATTGATCTAGAACATTAGTCCTTTGTTGGTTATACGTGTTGGTTATGCACTATACGTCTGTTATATATGTCTTTTATTTTTATTGTGTCTTTTGATAAAGCAAAGTTTATAATTTTACTATGGACAAATTTAACAACTTAGCCTTTATAGTTAGTAGTTATTTCTGGAAACTACCTTTCTTCATTTTCACATATCGGTATAATATTTGCCCAACTCCAATATGCTTGCTCTTTACATTCTTCATGACTTCCAAAGTCTATCCTTTGTGTGTTTCACATATCATGTTTCTCAGTTTCATGGATATTTGGATTCAAAATTTTGGAGTTGAATAGGATTTGAGAGAACATTAAATTTAGAGTTTCTCCAAGTGTCACTTAACGGTTTACATGCATTTGAAACATTTAAGGATATTGTTAAAATATGAACTCTCAGATTCTCCCACCCACCTAAGTCTATTAGAATCTCTATGTTCCCAGACACACACACACACACACACACACACACACACACACACACTCTTTTATTTTCCTTTTGGTTACTAAAGTTTGAGAAATCTTGGCTAACCCAAATTGTTTATTTTAAAGCTACAAAAAGTGACTTAATTAAGGCCATTCATTTAGTCTGTGTCAGGGACTGAACTAAAACCCCTATGTAAAAAGATATTCTCGTAGGTTCCTTTGGCTCTCTACTTTCTCAAACTTCCCCATTTCTCTTAATTAAATATACCCAACCTCTACTTATCGTTATGAACTTTAGTGGAGCTCTCCAAAAAACATCTGCTCTTCTCTTTATCATAATAACAGAAATATAGCAGGCTACTACCCAGTGGGTCCACATTTCTCAGCCTCCCTTGCGGTCAGATCTGATTATATTTTTATGAATGGAATGTGATCAGTATTAACATCTACGGGTTTCAGGCCTGGTACTTAATACTTTTGGAATTTCTCTGCATGATCTTGAACCCCTTTCTTCCCTTGGGGTAGGCAGAACCAGGGCTACAAATGACCAAGAAGCAAAGATGTATTGCTGACTATTCTGGTCCCTTTCAAATTGTTAAATAAAAAATAATTGAATTTTTAAGATATCATATATTTGAGTCTCATTGTGATAGCAATATAGTATTAACTTTGCTTGAATGTTTATTATAAAGCAAATAGTTTTACCTCTCTAGCAAAAGGATCTATCCATGTAATGAACAGGCATGCTTACCCTATTTAACTTCAGATAACATAGAAAACCAAGGTGGTTGTAAGAAAAAAAAAGAGCAAAAGAAAGTGTATTAGATCTAGAGTTAATTGACTAGAAAACAAATGCTTGGATAATTCATATATATATCCAATTTTAACTTGAAATGATGCTATCATTGCTTGATATCTTTCAGAGAATCATTCAAAATGGAAAAGAGAGAGCACTTTTTTGCAACAGTGTCTTTTTTCCCCTTCAACTTTGAAGTTGTATTTGAACTGATGGGAAATTTAAAACTGTGCCACGGACTCTATCAAAAAAGTTGATGACTAGAAAACGTAGTTGTTAAATGTCACATTACTGCCTTCTGACAATCTTCTGTCTTCTGGAGCAAGCTTTATAGCCTTGCTTCACTTGTAAAACAATTTAATAGAATGATTATAAATGTGTTAATCTTAACATAAAGGATTTTAGGTTCCTTTACAAAAAGTGGAAGCAAGCCTCAAGAACTTTGGTGGCAAAATGCAATAAAAAGTTATAAAACATTGGTAAAATATGTTACTCCAAATAGTTTGACATTAAATGTTTTATTGAAATTTTCCTGATGATCCTTTATGAATTCAGATTAAATGAGGAAGCTTTTTTATTAGTAAAGTAACCTACAGCTGTCTTCATATCCTTCCATGAAACTGTCATTGAAAGGTTACTGATATCTTTCTACTTTACTTCAATGCATGACCAGTGCAACTACTGAGATTTCAGTAACATTAAACTAGAAGCCTCATAAAAGCTTCACTATTTAGGATGCTGATATTTCTCAGTTAATGTGAAAGGATATGTAGGAGGATATGTATGTAAAAGAATTAATATGAATTAAAAAGCCTGCTTCAAGTAACTAATTTGTCCTCAAGCTATAGTAGATTTTTAGTATCCAAAGGCTTCAATCTTTCTGAACGTGTAAAGTTAGAAATATTGTAGCTATTCTAAAAATAAGTTATTTGGAAGTCTCTATTTTCCTGAAAAATATAGGTACATTCAAAAAAAAAAATTTTAGCAATACCTTAAAGTGATGTCTTTTTAAACAAAGAAATTATTTATATTACTTATGAATACTGTATTCATACTTTATAAGCCTATTTTTATGAACTATATTTAATATTTTTCCTATTATATTTTAACATTTTACAAGTTTTTAAAAAACTTTGAAGTGAAAATTATAATTGTGCTTAATTATACTTTAAAACATATCATTATTAGTATAATGAACCCACAAATTCAACAATTATCAACTCGTGGCCAAACTTGTTTCATCTATAACCACACAGCTTTCCCCTCACCTCTGTTGCCCACACACACTGGATTATTTGGAAGCAAATTCTGTGCATCATATAATTTCAAACATAAATATGTCAATATAAATCTCTAAAACATAAAAACTCATTTATTAACACATATCATAGTACACTTATCATAAATATAAAATTGAAAATTTCTTAGATTTTAATTAAATAGTTTGCTTATTTGAATCAGAATCAAAATAAGGAACAAACATTGAATTTAGGTATGTTTCTTATTTTTTATTCTGGCCCTACATCCTGAAGCTTTTGCAATCACAGAAACTGTCTTGAAAACTCTAAGAATTCTACAAGACGAGCGCTGATTTGAAGTGGTTTTTAAAATAAATTTTGTTATTGTAATATAAAATTAATTCGGAAAAGAAGATAGATCAGAAGAGTATAGGTTGATTACTTTATACAAATTGAATACATCTATGAAACCGCCATTCTGTTCAAGAAACACATTACCACATCCCTAGAAGCCCCCTCATAGCTCTCTTAGTGACATCTCTTCTCCTCCCCAAAGGTAACCACCCTCCTGACTTCTAATGCCAGAGATGTGTACCCCCTGTTTTTTAATTTTAAATTTATCTTTATAGCATCACAAAATATATATTGTTTTGTGTCTTGTTTATTTCACTCAAAACCAGGTTCGTCATGAGATTTATGCACATTGTTGTGCACAGTATAGTCTGTTGAGTCTCTTTTCTAAACAGTACTCCACTGAAAACTTTGTATTATAATTTATCTATTATTCTAATATTGATAGATCTTTTAGTTGTTTCCAGGATTTGGCTATTATAACTATTCCTACTAAGAAAATACATGAATATATCCTTTGGTCCAAATATTTCCATATTTATGTTGGCTTTCTTCCGAAGAGTGAAAGTGTTGGTCATAAAGTATTTGCATTTTCAACTTTAGCAGATAGCTCCACACATTTTCCAAAGTAGTTATACATATTTTCATTCCTACCAGCAGTATATTGAGAGTTCAAATTAATTCTCATTCTTGCCAAAAGACGGCATTATCAGATTATCAGCCTTTTTACTGTTACCCAACCTTGAGTGTCTGTACTGCTATCTAATTTGGGTTTATTTTAAATTTTTCTGACTATTAAGATTGAGACATTTCTCATCTGTTTATTGGCCGTTTGGGAATCAACTAGCATCTTGATATTGCTCAGCTTCCATTTTGGAAAAAGAATGTTTATTGGCAGAGTCATGTATTTCTACAAGGTGACACATAACATCTACATATCTCCCTTTTTTGATATTGATGGACCTTGATAATCATTACCTAGATTAATTATTCTATTAGATGTTGGCAAAATAGTGATATTCGGAATCATTTATACTTCACATTTAGTTGGAACATATCTTTAGAGAAACTTAAACTTTCCCTCATCAATTATTTGGTTTACATGAGGTACTATTCATGTAGGAACTGGAGGTTTAAAAAAAGAGTATCTTTGTTATTCAGTGCCTTTCAGAATTAGAAGATGTTAAATTCTTAAGTACTTGCTGCCTTGGGAGTCCTGAATTCCAGTTTATTTTTCTTTAGCCCCATGAGACTGAAAATACTCCCTTTTCTCATCTTCCCAGGCATCTTACAAAGAGAAACAATTAATGAATTTTGACATATTTGATATACTTCATATCACTGAAGTTATTATTTTTATTGATGCCCAAGTATCCTGTCTTTGGCTACTAAGAAACATTTCAGGTTGGAATTTAGGTCATTTTGACATGATCCTCGTAGTCTTTTTTATCTGTATTAGTTTCTGCATGACAAGTTATTCCAGGCTCATCTTATGAAACTCCTGTCCCAAATTTGAGATCGATCACGTCCCTCTCAACGAGTTTTGTTTCCTTTTAGTTACAAGTTACATCTGATGCTACAAGTGCTCATTGTGAACTTTTCAGTCTTTGTTTCTAGTTCTTTTCACTGAATAGAACTAGAATAACTAGTCCCTTTTTTTTAAGATAAAATACATTATGGGCTCATACAGTTGGCCCTCTGCAACTGCAGATACCAAGGGCACGGATTTTGGTATCTGCAGGGGGTCCTGGAAACAACACCCCACAGATACCAAGGTACCACTGTACTTACCTTTCCAAAAAGAATTATATTTCAGCTATTTTACTTAAATTTTGTGATATTTTTTGTTATGCTGGTAATTTTGGGTATTATCAACATTAACATAATTATTTGTGTTATCCTAATATACAGTTACTTGCAATACTTTGTGTGTGTGTGTGTGTGTGTGTGTGTGTGTGTGTAAGGTTATGTTGAAAGTTAATGGGGTAGACAGAATAATAGACCCCAAAGATGTCCATGCCCTCTTCCCTAAAACCTTTGACGATATTACTTTCCATGACAAAAAAGATGTTGCAAATGTGGTTAAGGGTACAGAGAGCATTCTGGATCATCCAGATGGGCCCAATCTAATCAAATGAGCCCTTAAAAGTAGACCAACCTTTCCAGTTGGGTCAGAGTGATGAGACAGAAGAAGAGAGGTAGAGAGATGACGCATGACAAGGACTTGACCCACTATTATTGTCTCTGAAGATAGAGAAAGTAGGGCACGAGCCAAGGCATGCAGCAGCCTCTAAAATCTGTGAGCATCCCTCAGTTTACAGTCAGCATAACAAATATGTGTTCCCCCCCCCCCAAAGCCCCAGCAGATAGTTGTACGTCATAGCTGCACATCCTTCTAGTTGCTGCATGTGGGACGCGGCCTCAGCATGTTCGGGGAAGCGGTACGTCGGTGCTCACCCGGGATCCGAACCCCAGGCCGCCAGCAGCAGAGCACGCGCAATTAACCGCTAAGCCACTGGGCCGGACCAATATGTGTTGTTTTAAGCCACTAAGTTAGTGGTAATTTGCTATGGCAGCAATAGAAAATTAATATAGTTAACATCAGTTTTTTTCTTTCTACTTTACTTTTTTTTTTCCATTTTTGATTTTATTTCCTTTGTTTTACGTAAAATATTCATATGGTTACAACATAAAATCTATAAAACAAGATATTCACAGAGAAGTCTAGTTTCTATCTCTGTCCCCTCCACCCTTCCCCTACATTCCCATTCACATTCTTAAAGAGTTACATTTTAGCTTTCCAGAGTTATGTTTACTCAGCAGAAACACAAAGACATTCATAGCCATATCCCTAAATCCTTAAATTTTATTTTATTTTTTAAATTAATATACTCTAAAATTTACTTTTTTTTGCTGTACAGTTTTATGAATTTTAACACCTGAATAGAGTCACATAATCACTTCCACAATCAAGATACAGAATGGTTCCGTCACTCCCAACACCTCCTTGTGCTATTCACTTTGTGGGAGGAGCCACATCCTCCCTCCATCCGCATCCTCCAACCCTGGCAACCACTGATTTCTTCTCCTTCGTTACAGTTTTGTCTCTTTAAGAATGGAATAACAACTTTCACTCAACATGGTGCCTTTGAGATTGATCCATTTTGTTATAGTTCATTCCTTATTATTGCTGAGTTGTAGTCTATTGTATTGATATTCCAGAAATTATTTTTCTGTTTACTTACTGAGGGACTTTTGAGTTGATTCTAGTTTTGAGTTATTGCAAATAAAGCTACTATGAATGTTTATGTGCAAGTCTTTATATGGGCATATCTTATCTTTTCTGTTGAGTAAATACTTGGGAGTGAAATGGCTGGATCATATAGTAGGAGTATGTTCAAATTTTTAAGAATTTGCCAATTTGTTTTCCAAAGTGGATGTACCAATTTACATTCTCACCAGTAGTATATGAGAATTTCAGCCCTTTCACATCCTCATTAACACTAGGTAGGGCCAGTCTTGTTAGTTTCAGCCATCCTAAAACGTCTGTAGGGATATCTCATTATGAACTAATTTGTATTACTCTAATGGCTGGTTATGCTGAGCATATTTTCATGTGTTAATTTTCCATTTACATATCTTCTTGGTTAAATGTTCAAATCTTTTGCCCATTTTTATTATTTTTGAATTTGGAGAGAATTTTTTATGTCTTGGATAAAAGTTCTTTATCATGCATCTAGTTAGCAAATATTTTCTTCCAGTCATTCATTTTTTTCATTCCTTGAGTATGTTTAGAAAAGCAAAGAGTTTTTAAAAATTTTTATGAAGATTAATTTATCTATTTGTTTTTTCATGAATTATGCTTTTGGTATCCTATCTAAAAAAATTTGCCAGGCTCTCAAAGGTTTCCTCTTATATGTTATTCTAGGAATTTTGTAATTTTAGATCTTACATTTAAAACCTTGGTGCATTTCTAATTTTGTATATGCTGCAAGGTATAGATGGAAGCTTTTGTGTTTGTTTGTTCATATGGATATTCAGTTGTTCCAGCACCGTTTGTGAAAATTCTCCTTTCTTTACCGAATTCCCTTGACCTTCATCAAAAATCAGTAGTTCATATATGGTGGGTATATTTCTGGACTCCATTCTGTTTCATTTATCTGTCTTTATTTTGACAATACCACATTTTCTTGATTATTCTAATTTTAAATAAGTCTTGATATCAGTTGGTATTAGACCTCTAAATTTGTTCTCTTTGTTCTCAAATTATTTTCGCTATTTCTACAAAATATAAGCCTGCTGGAATTTTGATATGGATTATGTTGAATCTATAAATCAATTTGGGAAGAACTAACATCTAAATAATACCAGTAGTATATGGGTCCGAGTTTTTGAGCCACAAACAGTATACACCTCTCTATTTATGTATGTTTTACTTAGTTTCTTCTAGAAGCATTTTATAGTTTTCAATGTACAGTTCTTTGACATCTTTTGTTGATTTTCATATTTCACTATTTCAAACAATATTAATTTTAATTTCCAATTGTTTTGCTAATGCACAGAAATTCAGTTGACATTATATATTGATCTTGCATCCTGCAGCCTCACTCAACTAATTTATTACTCCTAGTAGCTCTTTTGTAGATTCCATCAGATTTTCTACAGGGATAATCCTGTTTACGGGAAATAAAGAGAGTTTTACTTTTTTCCTTTCTGATATGAATGCCTTTTATTTATATTTCTTGCTTTATTTTATTGGCTAGAAACTCCTATAAAATGTTCAATAAAAGTGGTATAAGCAGACATCCCTGTCTTTTTCCTATTGTAAGGAGAAAGGATATAGTCTTTGACTATTATGTAAGATATTAGCTCTATATTCTTCATGGATGCCTTTTATATCATAGTGAGGAAGTTTCTTTCTGTTTTTTGTTTGCTGAGAGTTTTTATGAGGATACATCTTGGATTTTGTTAAACGCTTTTTCTGCATCTATTGAGATGTTCAAAAGTATCTCCTTTTTTAGTTTGTGTTTGCTATTTTGTTATTATTGTGAATTACAATGACTTCTTTGATGATAAACTCCATTACTCTTTTTTTTTTAAATTTTTTGTTTATTGCAGTAACATTGGTTTATAACATTGTATAAATTTCAGGTGTACATCATTATACTTCTATTTCTGCATAGATTACATCATGTTCACCACCCAAATACTAATTACAACTCATCGCCAGACACATGGGATGAATTATCCCCTTCCCCCTCCTCCCTCCCCCCTTCCCCTCTGGTAACCACCAATCCAAACTCTTAACATATTATTCACTTAATATATTGTGGATTCAATTTGCTAAAATTTTGTTTAGAAATGTTGTATCTATGTTTATGGCAGATATCGGTCTGTACTTTTGTTGTAGTATTTTTGTTTGGCTTTAGTATCAGAGTAATATTAGCCTCATCAAATGAATTAGAAAGTCTTCCTCTCTTTTTAATTTTGTGGAAGCAATTGTGTACAACTGGCATAATTTCTTCCTTAAAAATTTTATAGAATTCACTCGTGAAGCCTTTATTTGTGGAAAGGATTTTAACTCCAAATTAAATTATTTAATATACATAGGACTCTTTAGGTTATCTATTTCTTCTTGAATGAATGTCAATAATTTGTGTCAAATAAATTTGTCCATCTCATCTGAGTTGTTGAATTCATTGGCATAGAGTAGTTCATAATATTCTGTTATGACCGTTTAAAGTCTATAAATTTTTTAAAATTCTACCTCTTTTACATCTGATATTGGAATATTTGACTTGTCTGTTTTCATTTTTTATTAGTCTGGTTAAAGGTTTATCATTTATTATTGATCTTATCCAAATAATGCTTTAAATATTATTGACTTATTATTTTTGTTTTCTATTTCATTGATTTCTACTTATTTACTTATTTTCTTCTACTTATTTTATTCTATATCTATTTTATTTGCTCTTTTTGTACTTGCTTAAGATTAAACCGAGGTCACTAAATTGAGACATTTTTTCTTATAATTTTATTTATTTACTTTTTCCCCCAAAGCCCCAGTAGATAGTTGTGCGTCATAGTTGCACATCCTTCTAGTCGCTGTATGTGGGACTCGGCCTCAGCATGGCCGGAGAAGCAGTGCGTCGGCGCGCACCCGGGGTTCCGAACCGGGCCGCCAGCAGCGGAACGTGCGCACCCAACCGCTAAGCCACGGGGCCGGCCCTCATTTTTTCTAATATAGTCTTTTCATGCTATAAATACCCTCTCCTATTTAAAGACTTTTCATGCTATAAATCCCCACACTAAATGTTATTCTTGGTGAATTTATCCTCAGGATGACATTTGCATTGAATATCCATGAAGAATCAATTTGACCTGAAGGCTGCTTGTTCTAGATTTAAATATTGACTCGGAAAGTAAAATCTACTTGATAATTTTGATAAGAAGGAAAGTTGAGTCAAATGGTGAACGTATCTATAGCAATCCAAAATATTTCTGATTTTGAGGAGTAAATAACTGGTCTTAAAAACTGATGTTTTAGGGGCTGGCCCCGTGGCTTAGCGGTTAAGTGTGCGTGCTCCGCTACTGGCAGCCCAGGTTTGGATCCCAGGCGCGCACGGATGCACCTGCTTGTCTGGCCATGCTGAGGTGGCGTCCTACATACGGCAACTAGAAGGATGTGCAACTATGACATACACCTATCTATGGGGGCTTTGGGGAGAAAAAGGAGGAGGACTGGCAATAGATGTTAGCTCAGGGCTGGTCTTCCTCAGCAAAAAAAAAAAAAAAAAAGAGGAGGATTAACATGGATGTTAGCTCAGGGCTGATCTTCCTCACAAAAAAAACAAAAAACAAATAAAAACAAAAAAAACTGATGTTTTAGAATTCTTTGGGTTTATCTTGATGAGATAATATTCATTAACATCTTTGTTAAAAATCATAATTGACCTGTTAAAGGCATTGACCAGTTATATGGGGGAGAAGACTTTCACCAGGTGAATTATCTAATTAAAACATACTATAGGCAATATATTTGAGGATATACTGTTTGTATGATCCTAAACTATGCCAAACTTATGGAATTTTAATGCAACTCAAAATGGGCTATGACAATATAAAAGAGGGTAACATAGACATCAGGAATATAATAACACTTAAGGGAAGAAATAGCATTACAGACAGGATAATCAATGTTTCTGAAAAATGAATATTGAAGAAAAATGTTCTTAATAATAATTTTATAAGAAGAAGCCCTTCTTGAGGCTCCTGCCTCTAGTAATTACATCACCTCGGTATATAAATACAAAATGTCATAACAGATACCTAAGAAAAATGTGGAAAGCTATTAAGAATTTACCCAGGGGAATCTGAATATCTTGTCTACATTAGACCTCACTGGTGAATGTCTTTACAGCTTGCTACATTTTTGTCATGTAGAGTTTATCACATTTTGTAATTATATACTTGTGTGATTATTCATTTAATGTGTATTATATTCCATCATATTGCATTGTACATGGGAGCAGGTTCTATGTCTCTCTGGGTTACTATTCTAGCCCAGTATCTAGAATAGTCCTTGGCACATTGTAGGTGCTCAATTTTTTTTCTTTTTTCTTTTTCTGTCTTTTCTTAGATTAATTGAAATATAAATGAAATATATAAAATAAAAGAAATATAAGCGACATATAAATGAATAAAGAAATAAGAATTTAGTGCTACATAAGTGAAAACAAGAAAAAAACAATAATTATTAAACTATGAACTATTATTTTTCAAACTAGGGATTAGTATTACTGTAATATAACAATAATACATGAGAGTATGGATTAAAAGATAAAAGTATCAGTTTATACATATAAATCAATGTTAGTAAAATTTAACATTGAAGTTAATGAATTAAATATTGTTGGTTTATAGCTGTTTTTATTGCTAAATCCTCCATCTTACCATTAGGAACATTATTTTTTACTGTAGAAAACACTGATTATTTCAATGGTAATAACTAAACTGATGATAATTAATTAAATTTTTAAGGAAGGATTAATTTTTGTGTTGGGTAAATAATTATCTGTTTTCATATAGACACATTTAAACTTAATCTGTAGTGTGAACTTCAAGGTCAATTCACAAGCATAAATAAAAAGACATGAAATTTTTGGTTAAGATAATTTTGGTGAAGATGTTTCAATATTTCTCTGTCCAAACATCTAGAAATCACAAATAAAATATAAGAGAAGAAAAATAAGACAGAGGAAGTCTTCAAATATGAGCAAAATTTCCTTCACCGGGACTTGAACCAAACTCATAAGCCTGATGTGCTCCAGGGAGGAAGCTAGGCGGTGGTTATTATGTGCGCTGCTCTTGCAAGGTGCGAGGGACTAAAAGTTCTCCACATGAGGTTGCAAGTTAAGATAGGCTCCCTGATTAAGGCCAGTTCCTGGGGGTGTGGGTGCTCCAACCTTTCCAATACCTTCAAAAATAGTTATCTCCAAAAACTCATATAAGATGCAGTTCTATTTTGGTATTCTGTAGTGGTGATGGGGAAGGTAGGCTTTGTGGGAGAAATAACAAAACAACAGAACTGGTAAACATGGAGAGAGAGAAAGAAAAAAGCAAAACTAAACTAAATCATCCCTTTCAAACCCAGTCTAAACACCAAAACCAAACATATAAAAACATTAAGAGAAAACAAACACAATATTCAAAATAAAAAATTAGAACATTCACTAGAGATAAAATTAATTTTTAAGAATGGGAAATATTTCAAATAATTTTTAAGGTATTCAAATTGACATTTAACCTAAAAATAATTGTTAAATAAATATAAAAATACTGTAAAAATAAGCATAAATGATAGGTAAAAGAAATAAAAGAAGTAATTAGATATCGCGTAAATGAACAGGACAAATTCTAGAATATACACAGGATAACTGATAATTCGTGACTTAGCAATAACGTACAGAAAATAGTCCAAGAGACAAAGAAATAACAAATATGACAAAAATAAAGACACATAGAAGATGAATGATAGTCTCATAAGAATTCGAATAAAAGTTCTATAAGTGAATGAAAGAAATCATGGAGATGCTATATTAAAAGAGGTAATCACTGAGAATTTTCCAGAATATCATGATTTATCATATTAAAAGAGTATCCTGAATAATGAGCAGTAAATATAAAATAAATCCTTAAACAGGCACAGTAGAGTGAAACTACAGAATATTAAGGATAATGAAAATATACTTTATTCTTCAGAGAGAAAAGAAGTTTACCTCCACGAAAACTAAAGTTCTCAGAATGAGCAATGGGGCAAAAAGAAATAATCTTTCTCAACTTGAAATTGTATGTCCGGCTGAAATAGTGAGGACACAGTAAATAGACTTTCATGTATGAAAAGGTGAGACATGTGAACCACTCACAGACCTTTATTAAAAGAATTATTGAAACAAATGAGGAATTAGAAGCAATGAAAACAAAAGGGTCCAAGATTTCACCATCACATGTACCCACCTATACACATATTATGTCTTTTCTTTACCTCCTATAGATGAACCCTCCATGACTTAAACTAAGTCTCGCTCTTTATTTGTGCACCAAATTCCATGCCATCACTTCTTTAAGACTTCAGCATTTCCATTCTTTCTGTACTTCCTTGTCAATATTTCTCTCTCTATTAGCTTATTCTTATCAGTATATAAACATGCTACTATTTCTCTCATATTGTAAAAATCAGTCTTTCTCAATTGAAATCCTTTCAGCTAGCACCCCATTTTTTCTGCTTTCTAGTACAACAAAATTATTTCAAATATTAAACTATACTTACTTTCTCCAATTTTTTTCCCATTATTTTTTGTGACCCAATTGCAAACAGGATTATCTCCCCATCGTGCCACTGATATTACTCTTGTCCTGGGCGCCAGTGGTCTCCACATTGCTAAGTATGATGGTGAAGACTCAGGCCTCATTCCACTTCACTTCTGTCACTTGACACACAAGACGAGTTTTTCATCCTGGAAATCTTTTCTTCACTTAATTTTATAGAAACACACTAGTCTTGTCTACTTTCTAACTCAGGCTACTCTTCTTCTTCTTTGCTAGCTGCTTCTCATCTCTCTATCCACTTAATGTTGGAATGCATCAGCATCTTAGCTTTCAGGGAAATAAAAGTAATAGTACAATGAAATGCTACATCATAACTACAAAAATGGCTAAAATTCAAAAGACTGATAATATCGATTTATGTCAAGAATGAGGAGCATCTGGAACTCTTGCTTATGGATGGTGAGAGTATAAAACACTACAACTACTTTGAAAAACAATTTGGCAACTTCTTTGTAGTTAAACATCCACCTACTCTTATGACCGACAGTTACATTCATAGGACATTATCTGAGAGAAATGAAATCATGTATCTCTAAAAGGTATGTACAAAATTATTCATATTAGCCGACAACCAAACATTAGTCAAAAGAGTGAAAAAGTCAAATTGTGTTAGAGTCATACAGTTGAATGCCACACTTCAATAAAATGAATGGACCGCTGATACAAACAATAATACAGATATCTCAGTAACAGGTTAAATGACAAACGCCAGACAAAAAGCGAACATACTGATAGATTTATATACATCAATAGCGTACAGAGACACACACATACAGACACACAGACACAGATGCAAAACTATTGCATAGTTGTAAAACAGGCACAGTAAGAACAGTGATTCCTCTTTGGATGAGGCTGGAACGGGAAAGAAACTGCTTGAATTGATGGAAATACTCTATACCTTGGCAAGTCTTTACATAGTTGAAAAAATGTATCAAAATTGATCCGAATGTGCACATAAGATTTGTGCAACACCACTGCATAAAAAAGAAAATTTCAAAAGAAGAATAAAACAGAAAATGTCTGAGAAATTTCAAAAAAATGATGATAAACATAAAGCCACAGACAAAGGAAAAATCTCAAAAGCAGGCAGAGAAGAAAAGGAGTATTATCTTCAAAGTAAGAACTGTAAGACTAATAAATGAAGTTTTAACAGAAATGATGGAAACCAAAAGTCATGTAACTGACAAGCTTAAAGTGCTGAAAGAAAATAGTCAGCTACAGTTCTAAAACAAGTGAAATACTTTAAAATCTGTATGAAATTAAAATAAAAATCAGATAAACAAAAACTGGAGATCTTGTTGCCAATAGACTACAGATAGAAGAAAAATCTTCCTGAATAAAACCATGAGAATCCAGACATAAATAAAGAGCAATGTGAAAATATAAATAAATTTTGACTGTGGTCTTTATTTATTTTAATTTAAATACATGGCAACAACAAAGCAAGTGTTGAGGGTAGACTGTTTTATTTTCTGGCATTGTAAAATAAAAAACATTTATACAAAATCAAATAGAAAAATCTAAATACTCCTATATATATTAACTAAATTTAATTAATTACTAACCTCCCAAAAAGCAGGTCTAATTGTCTTTAAAAAAGGATATTTTCAAAACATTTAAGAGAAAACAAAAACATTAAAGACAGACAAATAAATTAGCTCACACAAACTCTCCAGAGAATTGTTTTAAAAGGCAAAACTTGAACAGCACTTCACGAAAGTAGATATCCAAATGCGTAAGAGGGGCACAGCAGAACACTCAACTATATCAGTCATCAGGGAAGTTCCAATTTAAACCAAAATACTATACCACTACAGACACATGAGAATGGATAAAGTGAAAAAGACAATATCAAATTCTGGTGAGGCTATGAAGCATCTAGAATTCACAAACTGTCCATATGTAAAATGGTAAAACTTCTTTGAAAACCTATCTTGCCAGTATATATTAATGCTGAATATACACAAGCATTATGACCTAGCCATTATACTCCCACTTATAATATATCCAATAGAAATATATACAAATATCCACCAAAATAAATGTACCTGTTTTTAATAGATAAAAATGGGAACAACCAAAAAAAAATGCCCAACGAGATTGACATATTTATCAATTTGTAGAATTGACAATTTGTCATATATTAGTTGTGTATATTCGTATAAAGGAGTGCTATTCAGAAACAAGACTGAATCAAATCTTCCTACACATAAAACTTTGGATGATTCTCACAAACAAAATACGAAGCAAACAAAGCTTTTCACAAAAGACATGATTCTATGTATATCAACTCCTCAAACACGCAAACGCATCTTACTAGAAACCAGGAGAGTGATTATCCTTGGATAGATAGTGACTAGGAGGGGTCATGAGGGAAGCTTGTGAGTTATATTCTGTTCTCTGTCTTTATTTAAGTACTGGTTACACAAGGGTGTTCACTTTGTGAAAATTCATGGAAAAATACATAGATTTCTATAGGTAGGTTATAAGTCATTAAAATATTTACTTTCAAAGAAATAGAATTGTGTTTACATTTATCAAATTTTTTTCAAAATTAGTATTTTTTATTATGTTTTTCTTTCTCTGCGTAAATATATTGTTCCATCAGACAATTGTAAAGTGGTTGGTTATAAGATGTATTCTTGATAATAGTGTAAAATTATTCTTTAAAATTTTTATGTATTCTTTCAGTTTTTAATAAAAAGCTTGTATCAAACTTTACAAAAACCACAAAATTATCATAGTTACCATCATAGTGGATTCTATTCATAACACATCCACAAACCCACACCCCATATACACATGCACACACACAGTATTTGGGAAATATGCTGCATGTCAAACAATATCAACAATTCTAAACTAATATATTTCAACAGATTTATTACTACATTTTTAATTCCTTGTGAATTTATCTCTAATCACACAGTACATAATTCTTACAGCTTTTATAGTAAAAGAGTATAAGTCCTTGATAACTTTCTTCTCTGGCTATAAAATAGTGAACATTAAAACTTGCATAAAACAGGCTATAATAATGTTTTATTATTTTGAATATATTTCTGAGGTTGAAGAAATTAGAAAATCAAGGTCAATGTAGTTATCTTTACTTTTAATATCTGAAGACATTAAAGTTCTTTATTTGAAAGTGAAAATTATCTTAAAGATATATATTTTTGTCATTATAATTTAAACATTGCCAAATCAAACAAAAATATTCTTCAAGTACCAAATTAATTCTTAAATCAATGTAACGTGTTGTATATGTATGTATGTACATATATATATATGAATGTGTGTACATGTATATGTGAGTGAGACAGACGTGTGTGTTTATGTAATCAGAATTAGGTTAAACAAATTCTCGATGTTCTTCAATCACCAGTTATGTAGGCTTAAAATGTGTTGCTTGTTTTTGAACTTGACATACATGGAATCATATGTGCTTTTTTGTGTATTGTTGTGTGTTTGCTTGATATTTTCTTTGTGAGAATCATCTATTTTTTTTTGTATGTAACAATACTTATTTTAGTCTTCCTGAAGTATAGTAATCCTTGTGTAAATATACTACAACATATCAGTTCCCAAATATGATCCTGCTAGTTTTATTTTCTTTTCTCTTTTAATTTACCATGAACATTTGCCCTAAAAATTACTAAGTTTAACTCATCCTTTTTCATTACTACAAATGATTTCAATGATTGGTACCCTGGTCTATTTCTTTTGTTTGTTTGTTTTCAGGTTTTCTTTATGGCATTTCATTATTTATATTTCTAAGGTCTCAAACTAAGTTATTACAAACTGGCAGACACTGACAAACTATTTCTTTCACAAAACTATAACCACACATTCCCAGACAATATAAATATATGACTACATTAATACTCATCACCATTGTATCAGTTATGTATTAAAGCAAAGTATCAAGTATTCAAATATTGTCACACAGTTCAAAGGCATATAAAATATTAAAGGTTTGTTATCCACTGCTCTTTTCTAAAAAAGAGATTTGGAAGAAATGGAAAAAAAATCACACTTCACATAAAAATATTTGGTAAGTAGCATACACTAAGAACGGAGAAAAATACAGGATTTTCAGAAATTTAATGATGATTGTTTTATCGACAATAACAAAACATCTCTATCTTTTAAGAACTATTTACTAGGGTAAAGGACATATTCTATGCATCCTGCACAAGACAAAGGCAACATTTTACTCAACGTATTTATAAGCCTCCATCTCATTCGTTTTAAGCCCTCTCTATTGAATCGTGCCCCCAAGTGCCAACATTAAGGTTTTTTTCTTCTGGAGACATTAAAGGCATGTGCTCTGTACAATGTGGACTTTTCATAATCTTTAAAACAGGTATTTATGATTTTTTTAATGGAGGTTCCCTAACAACTCAAAATGAGATCTATAGAAAGACACTAAGTAATCAACATGAAACTTGATAAAAATCCAACAAAGCAATGGTTGCACCAACCTTATATATACTGGAACAAGTGTGGTAAATGTAAAAAAGTGAGTAAATCAATAGATGCTATTTTCAATGTTTGAAATGAGACCTGAGTATTGTTCATAATTCTTGGGGTCTTAATTGTGTATAATACTAAACATACAAAACAGAAGTATTGTGCCTCTTATTGTGTCACCTACTCTCTCTAAATTTCTTATATATTCATAAGATTCTGGCCTGGGAATAGATTTGAGAAAGACATAACTCAATACTCAACTGATTTGCAGAGATGATCCATTGATACATATGATAACTACACTTTAAATGCTAAAGGGCAAGAATTTTTTGCTAAGTGTCCAAATCACAGTTGTCCAAATCACAAACCTAGCATTATATAGTTGGCACAGAGTAGGTACTAAGTAATTATACATTGCATGAATAATAACACACACACACCTTCCCTAGGAACTAGGTAGGAGTAGAGAACAAGGCAGGAATTAGGTATGAGAGATGAAGCAAAGCTACTGAGCTCTCACAGGAGAAAGATAAAAAAGGCCCAGAAATGAAAAAATAAAAACACTCATACAAGCTCGGAGTAAAATTGACCCAGAGTATGGTCATACCCTGACACCATATACCATTGCTTAGACATTGCTCCCAGCTAATCACTTCCATGTTGCTCTCTCTGGTTCTCTCATCTATTAGGATCATTTGGGTTTATCAACAAGGTTCATTTATGACTTCATCTCCAGAGGCTTACTGTTTTCCTTTATATATTTCTGTCATCATTCTCTGGGATTTCAATACCCATGTGGCTGGATTATCCAACAAACAGGTTTTTTGACCTACTCATTTACTCCTTGCTGTAGCCCACTCAGGCACATCCTAAACCCGTTCTTTTACCTGTTAAATCTCAAATCCAATTAGCTCATTATCTTACAACCATCTTCTATCTTTCCTCCTTCTTCTGGACTCTGAACTCCAAAACTTCTTCAACAAAAGTTAGGTTTCCTATTCATTGACCACCATTCTCCCCAGTACCCATCAACTTTTCTCGCGTCTTTGTTTTTCCTTTAACAACTATAACTTCATAGTACATTCAATACTCACTTCTTTGGAAATTCTCTTAGCTCTATTGTATGTCTGGCAACACTTTAACACTGATTATACCAGACTACTTTCCTTCTCTGGCATCAGCACAAGATATATGGGAGAAAGTTTACCGGAAAAAAAAAAAAGAACTCAGACTGTTTTTACTTTGAAATAATGACCTCAAACATCAGGCACTCAAAACTGCCTGGGTGATCTACTAATTGACCTTTCTTCTCCCTGAGCTGACTATTTCTTATCTTCATATCTTGCTGTACACCTCTACCACTTCCATTATCACTTTAATTTGATGGCTTTATCTCATATTTATTTGAGAAAATAAAAGAAAGTAGAAATGTCCTTTTTTCCCTGTACCAATTTACAAACTACCTGCATCATTACCCATATTCTTTGTCTTTTCTCTTGTTAACAGAGGAATAAAAGTTCCTGAGTCAATCAAAGGTTAAACTTGTAATTCACAG
Source organism: Diceros bicornis minor (assembly GCF_020826845.1). NCBI lineage: Eukaryota > Metazoa > Chordata > Mammalia > Perissodactyla > Rhinocerotidae > Diceros > Diceros bicornis. Next base: position 12,693,180 of record NC_080740.1, read on the forward strand.
TTGGAATCTTGCTCCACCTTGACTTTTTGAGACTTAGCTCTTGTGGTTATTCACCTTTTCCTCTTTTGCATCACCAATATTTCCATCTCTCCTAGATTATACTCATCAAGATATAACCACACTATAGGGACACCCACAATTTTAAGCAAAAACAAAATCAAAGCACTTCCGAGATCCTGTGTTCCATCAAGCTATTGCTCTGTTTCTATTTTTTTAAAAAAATCCATGGCAAAACTTCTTCAAACAAGCTCTAAAACTGATGTTTGCACTTCCGCAGTACCTATTTTCTTTAGAACCCAACTTAATCTCAACCCCATTCTCAACCCCTTCGTCAAAAATGTTACATCATGGTCTTCGACAATCTCTTTGTAGCCACAGCCACTAGCAACTTCTTTATCCTCATTTTACTTGAAGTTTTAGCAACTATTATTCCATTACCCCTTGAAATAGATCCTTTCTCAATTCTGAGAAAGAACCCCCTCCTTATCTGCCTCCTGCTTTAGAGTCTGCTCCTTAGTCTTCTTTATTGACTAATTCTTCTCCTCCACCCATTCTCTCTTCTTCTCTCACTCCTTAGCTTTCTAAGTCATCTCATCAAATCCTATAAATTTAGATATATAATATAGTCTCATATTTCCCAGATGGTTTTCTACAGTCCTGACTTGTTAACAGAACTCTAGATTCCTATATCAAATTACTTTTTTAAATGTTTACTTATAGATGTCTAAGAGAAATATCAAAATGTTATGCATTTCCCTCTAACTGATTTAGCATCATTCCAAAAATTGTGATATATTATGATTTTCTTTTTTATTTACTTAAAAATACTTTTTAGCCCGCAGCTAACATCGTACTCAATAATGAAAAGATGAAAGTTTTTCCTCTAAGATCAGGAATAAGACAAGGATGCTCACTCTCACCACTTTTATTCAACATAGTATTGGAAAACCTAGCCAGAGAAATTAGGCAAAAAAAAAGAAATTAAAAGCATCCAAATTGGAAAGGAAGTAAAACTGTCACTATTTGCAGATGACATGTTTTATATATAGAGAACCCTAAAGACTCCACCAAAAATGTTAGAACTAATAAATAAATTCAGTAAAGTTGCAGGATACAAAATCAACATACAAAAATCTATTGCATTTCTGTTCACTAATAATTAAATAGAAAGAGAAATTTAAAAAAAGATCCCTTTTACAATTTCACCAAAAAGAATAAAATACCTAGGAATAAATTTAACCAAGGAGGTAAAAGATCTGTAGACTGAAAACTGTAAGACATTAATTAAACAAATTAAGAAAGACACATATAAATGGAAAGATATTCCATGCTCAAGGATTGGAAGAATTTATATTGTTAAAATGTTCATACTACTCAAAGTAATCTACAGATTCAATGAAATTTCTATCAAAATTCCAATGATATTTTTCATAGAAATAGAACAAACATTCCTAAAATTTGTATGAGACCACAAAAGACCCCAAAGAGCCAAAGCAATCTTGAGGAAAAAAAATAAAGCTAGGGGCATCAAATCATTGTCACTGATTTTAGGTGATTTGATTTGCCTTGCTAGACATTTATTCATGTTTCTTGTGGTTGGGACCTGTTAAGCTGCTTGTATCTGTGGCTTTATGGGTTTTGTCAAATATGGGAAATGCTACATCATTATTTCTTCAAGTATTTTTTATCCCCCTACTTTGGGGAATCTGATAACATTATGTTGCTTGGATTTATCTCACACTTCATTTTTGCTCTATTTATTTATTTTTCAGTTACCTTTCTCTTGTTTCCTTTTGAGTAATTTCCATTTCCATATCTTCATTTTCACTACTCTGTTGTTCCCCAAAGTATAATCTGCTATTAATGTCATCTATGGTATTTATCTTCTCAGATATTGTAGTTTTCTTCTCTAAAAGTTCAATTTATATCTGTTTTAATATCTTCCATGTCCCTACTTAAAATCTTCATTATTTCCTCTATCTTTTTGCACATGTGAAATACAGTTATGATAATTGTTTTAATGTTCTGGTCAACTAATTCTACCATCTGTGTTATTTGAGTCAGTTTTGGTTGATTGATTATTCTCCTCATTATTTTCCTGACTCTCTGGAAATTGATAGTTTTTTAATATGATGTCAAACATTGTAAATTTTACTTTTTTATGTGCTGGATAGTTTTTATTACTATGCCTATTCTTGAACTTTGTTCTGGGAAGTATTTAAGTTACTTGTAAACAGTTTGATTATTTTGGTTCTTGCTTTTAAGCTTTGTTAAATAGGGCCAGAATAACATTTGATCTAGGGTTAGTTTTGTCCCACTACTAAGGTAAAACCCTACTCTGCATGTCCAGCGAATTGTGGAGTCTTCCACTCTCACTGATAGGATTATGATGTATTTCAGGCCTGGTGTAAACTCCCGTCCTTGTCAGCTCTAATCCTTTCAGGCCTCCCCAGGCTTCAAGTAGTTTCCTTTAGGTACAGCTACTGGTCTGTACCCATATGAAAACATTAGTGGCCTCTCTGCAGATCTCTGGAATTCTCTCACCATGCAGATCTCTTCTCTGTGATACTCTGCCTTGAGAACTCTAGCCTTAGCTTCCTTAGATCCTCACATGTGACTCTTCAAATCAGGGCATTTGTCAGGATCTTCCAGAGTCCCCATCCTTGTACCACATCCTGGAAACTCTCTCTCAGTAGAGAGCTGTGACAATCGTAGGGCTTATACTTTGTTCCCTATGCCTCAGAGACCACTTACCTTTACTGTGAGATGTCCATTGTCTTGCATATCTTTCAAGTTTTTTGTTTTCTCAGGTGGAAGGATATATCCAGTCCCTAGTCCCCATCTTTACCAAGAACAGAAGTCCCAGTCTGAGTTTACCTTAATGCTGAATCAGATGAGTCTGAGGCACAGGGAGAAAAGTCTGGCTTTCCTAGGGACCTAAGGATCTGAGAAGAGCTCATCTAGGGCCTGAGGCTGCACTAGTAACAAAAGGACGAGGAAAACGATTTGATCCAGAAGATACTGCCTAAACCTTTAAATTGGTGATGCACAAATTGGTTGAGTACTTATAAATCTTGTTCCACTTAGGAGTTAGAACATACACTGAGTGTAATAGCCTATTAAAAATGTATTTTAGGGGGCCGGCCCCGTGGCGCAAGCGGTTAGGTGCGCGCGCTCCGCTGCGGCGGCCTGGGGTTCGCTGGTTCGGATCCCGGGCGCGCACCGACGCACTGCTTGGTAAGCCATGCTGTGGCGGCGTCCCATATAAAGTGGAGGAAGATAGGCACCGATGTTAGCCCAGGGCCGTCTTCCTCAGCAAAAAAGGAGGAGGATTGGTGGATGTTAGCTCAGGGCTGATCTCCTCACAAAAAAAAAAAAAAAAATGTATTTTAGAGGAAGCAATCTAACAGAAAAAAATATTGGGAACATCACACTGTTCCTTTCCCAAACAGAAAAATTAGGGTATGAAATATATGGTTGCCTTTGAAAAGTGGCTGAAAGAAATTCTATAAGATAACTTCTCTTTGAAAATCCTCTGCAGGTTTACCCATTTTATTACCGATGATATCGCATGCTTTAAAGAAAAGAAAGGAAAAAAAAACTTCTCATCTGAGTTAATCCAGTGTGACCACAGGTCAACTAATATTTGAGAGGTGACAAAGTAAATAGATGGTCTCAACAATGTGACATTTCCCATCATATCATGTTATATCAGCCATTGACTCAAAAGGACATTGAAAACATTACTGTTAAGAAATTTCTTTTCCAGATTTTGTGGCTCAGTGAGTTAGGCCCATGACCTCATCACCAAGTTGGGCACCTTTGGACTGTGTGAGGAAACCTTTTGTTGTTTTGAAAGCAGGAAGCCTTTGAGGTTCTGCAAACTTCTTGCAGAAGCAAAGAATCTATATACATCTGCTGTATCTTTGCTCAGCTTAACATAGAGCCTGGATTTCCTGAGGCTACTTCATAAGTATTACAGCTTGCCTAAAGCAGGTACTTTTTTCCATGCTTTATATGCAGTCTTTTAATAATAATTTGGTAATACTACAAAGCCAAAAACTGGTTTTGATAGTTTTGAATTGAACTATAAAATATGCAGTGAATTTCTATGATTTTCTTTGCTCCTAGTTTGAAGCTTTGTTTTCCAAAATGATTTCCTATATAAAATTTTGCACATTAAAAAAAACTTGATGTTAATTCCAATATAAATATTAAATAACTATTATTAAAACGTAAAATATTCTGCTGCCACATCACTAGTCATGATAATACTTAAGTGAGTAAGGTAAAAACACCTTCAGCTAAAAAGTGATTTTTTTCCTTGACATTGGAATTTTAAAGCCTAATGTGATACTTAGGAAGAAATAATTATGTTAAATTTTGATATTTTTGTTTATTGTAATCTTTGGTACCTTTTTTTCCCCATAATAGGTAAATACTTGAGTGTAATATTCACAAATATTCATTGTTTTCTTTAAACAACATAATGCTAATAACTATAATCTTTATCTTATTGATTTTATATATATATAAAATATATATTCTACATATATTATACATTTATATGACATTTTGTCTCTCGTCTCAGGATTTAAAAAATTAATGCATTTAGGCATTGTAAGGCCCATTGTAAGATGCTATAACATCAATAGTAGCTACAAACGCTTAGATAATAGTCTAGAAGATGTTCTGTGTTTATGAAATATATTTCAATAAAACTTTGTTTTACGTTTAAGAGAAACTGTATTCATTTTGATTTAAAACAGAAACTTTATGTCATAGCAGTCTTATGTTTTTGCATTAATTAATTTCTTTGCCTAGCTTAATAACATATATCAGGCATAAGGGTAAATAGATGAATTTTTTAAAGAGAAAATATTTGAAAGAAATAGAGAAGGCAATTTTAAAAAAGTATTTGGTTGTTTCTGGAGAAATAGTCACTACACTATGGTAGAGGATGAACTTCATGATTGTGTGGCACATACTTTTTTTCACAGTCAGAGCAGGTATTACTGTACATCACTAAATCTTAGAGTTGATCAATAGTTTAACTCACTAAAATGTAAATGGCATTTGGTCATTAACGATTATATTTCATTGTCAAATTGTAAATTATTAGAGCCATGTATATTATGCTAATAGGCTTAAGAGTTCAAATCTAATTCTACAGAGCAACGTGCTCAAATAAAACTGTGGAAGTCATCTTTCCCTTATTTTTCTTTATGTAATTGCCCCCTTTTTTCTATTTTTTAAAATTTTGTAACCCATCCTTATTCACTCTTAAGCATTTGACACCTTAATACTTTCAATATCCCATAAATTTTCTAAAAGATCTTAATCTTTAGCTATTCCTTATTCCACTTTTAATAAGACCTCATAAACCATATATTTGTAAGAAAACATTAATCACTATTCTTCTCTCATTCTAATACAATTTAGTTAGGATGCATGCACACTGAATTGCTTTCTCCCATGTCCACTCAATTCAATTCATTTCATCATTCGCTCATTCATTCACCTACCCATTAATTTATCAAACATTTATATGGACTACCTACTCTCCTTTTTCCTGAGACCTTATTACTGCAACTGAAATTTAATCAAATAATTGAAACTTTACCTTTGCTTTACTTTCACTCTTTTATTTCCAGAAATAGATTAGCTTTTTTATAGAAATGTGTCCTAAAATACAGTTTAATTCATTATGAGGACATGCAAAAGATATTTGAGTACAGGTTAAGTTTTATTTTTTGAGAATCAGTGTCCAATTACAATTTCTGAGATTCTAACCTAAGAGAGAAGTACTATTCTTTAGCCTTGGACCTCTCTCTATCACGAGTAATTCATACTAAAAGAGGCCTGAACAGGGGCCTTCAGGTAGTAAGATTTATCTTAGTTGGATGAACTATCCAAACAAATCTTTAAAAGCAGCTAGTATTTATTGACCATTAACTATGCCGAGCATCACGCATTTTTTTTTTAATCTTTAAAATAGTTTCTTGAGCTAAGTACTACTCTTAATCATAATTTTGAAAATAAGCAGACCAAGACTCAAACAGTTAAGAAGCTTTCCCGTGGACACACAGGAAGAGCTTAGATTTGAACCCAGGTCATTTCACACTAGAGCCTGCATTCAACCAATTTTCTGGATTATCTCCTTAATTCATTGATGGTGCCCAGAATCCCAATATCTGTATCTTTGATGGTGTTTTAGTTCTTGATTCTCTTGACTTATGTACTTGCTCCTTATTTCTTAAATCTCTTGTTTTGTGCTCCTATCTGTTATAATTTCTCTCACATCTTCCGTTACCGATGCCCTACTCCTTTTGCCTCTCAGGATTATCAAACTAACCAGATCAGTTGGAATTTAGGCAGTTTAGGGCTTCTCTTCTAAACTCAGACAGCAATTCAGTGCTGGTAATAGTATAACAGAATTATTTGAAACAATAGATTCTTGAAGAAATAAACTAAAAATGTCTTCACAGTTATTCCCAGAAAGAAAGGCTGGCCCCTAACGGACTAGTGCTTAATTAATATCACAGATCTGTTTCCACAAACAGGAAAGTAGAGCTCAAACAACTAATAATTTTTAGTTAAGATGCTTGCTTACTTCTTTAAAGAGTCTTTATAAAATACTAGAGTATAGAGCCTTCTTTTTCCTCCTCTTGAGGAGTATACTAACTCACCTGCACGAATTGTGACAGAAGTCTAAACGCTGTTCCTTTACATTCCTTCATGAGGTCAAGAAACCTCTCTGTATATCTAGTCTCAGAACAACCTTAATTATCAATAATTTACTGAACTAATTATAAAATCAACACCACTATTAACCCCAGGTTATATAGCTATTGATGTTCTTTGATGTTTCTCTGGAAAATCTTTTCATATTTAGCCTAGTGAAACACATTATTTATCGCCCCTCTAGAGTCTTCTTTACCAAGCTCCTTTGATAGGTTTTCTCCTTTCTGTTTCCTTCTCCGCTGAAGACTTTGTGATATAATGGTCATCATATTCTAAACATTTAAGAAAAAACAAGCAAATTACATCAGCCAAAACAAAGAGAATAAAAAATTTGGACCAATTATGCCTGTTTCCCCTTTTCCAGTGACAAATATATTACTTTTGAGTATTTATTTTCTATCATAAATATAATATCAGTGGATCTGATATTCAGGTGCCATAAAACTGGTCCTTTTTTCTGAGGCAATGTTGTGCAACACACTATACATGCCTTAAGTCTTTGGATGATGGTGCAGGTAAAAGCATTGCAGACAAGAGTATATGTCAATTTCAGTAAGGATGCATTGTTGACCTATAGCGTGGAAGAGATCTAGTGAAATCAGATCATCACATGGCTGGCTGGTCTCCTTAAATGATGATAACATATCAAGTGCACAGAGTTGATTTCTGCTTTGAGGAGGTTGGGCATTCAACAGCAGCTGAAGTAGAATCAGAGCTGGAGAGTAGAGTATTCATGATGTTCATCGCCAAAAGCACTTCCATACATGGTCACATGGCCATTCTGGTCAGGGCTCATTTTGCCTGGACTGGAGTTGCTGAGAAAGGAGGATGGTTGACATCTCCTTGGTTATGGAGTGATTTCTCTTGTGTGGATAATTTGTGGTGGGCATTAACATGAGACACAAATATCTGCATACTCTGGCCCACTCCAATCGGTCCATGCACAGGCATCTACCCCAGTCTAGTTTGTCTCTGATCTACCAGGATTGCCCTTTCCAGATACCTGCCCAACCAACTAAGCCATTCACCAGGACCATGTATTTGTGTATACCTATTCTTCAGGGTGCTTTTCCCTTCGAAATATTTTGGAGGTCTACCCATTCCCTTCCTTCACTTCAGAGCTTTAACATCACCTGCAAGCTTATAGCCGATACCAATATATTACATTGTCTACCTGTAACCTGACATTAAAGTTTTTCTCCCTCTGTCAGTTGATCATAGAGTACTCCCCTTCACAACGTAGGTATGGGCTAAGGGAGAGGTGGTGGTACAATAGAAGAAGGTGCCATGGAAGTGCCACAAATTCATGTAATTTACTTGTGCCTTGTGGTCCTGCTCTTGCCTGTACCTGAGTATAGATTTTCACTCGGGAACGGTTAGCGGCTGTGTCTGCCTAACCTTATGCCTCAACAGATCTGATAATACCAAGCTCATGATGAACAGTCCTGTATTCTTTGTTCAGACACTCAGTAACTATGAGGGCTCTAGAGCATGTCAAGAGTAATTTTTTCAAACAGAAAGAAGTTTTTGGGCAGGATGATGGCCCTATTCCAGACCTCTAGCAAATTGTGCTGAGAATTTCCTACCGGGCTACCAGAGATTCCATACTCCCTTCTTATTTGCCACTTACACTCTCAGCCTCATCAGATTTGCTGGGTCACATGGCCTGAGTTGTCAAGAAACTTGTACCACAATCTGGATTTGCTCCAAATCCTCTTATAATCTAAGGTCCAATCAATACTTGCAGCCTGTAGAGTCCTCTAATAATGGATCAGAGTAATATTCTTAAGCGTAGGATATGCTGCCTCCAAGATTTATTCTCTTAGTGGTAGGTGGTGTAAGTGCGGAGGCGCACCAAGCTCTCTGCCTCACCCCAGTCCTCAGTGTCCCATTTTTAAATCCTAAGTCTGGCATAAATGACCTGCCAAAGCTGTAATTCCAGCATCTTCACATCTTTCTGCTTTTACGATTAGACTCTGGCCCTGATTTTCCATGTCAGTCTCCTTAAATGCTTCCTTCGAGGCCCTGTGTGTTTCACAGCATGCCTTGACTTGATAGTTGGTTGATTTGAACTTGTCACTCTTTTCCAAAACTTATTAAGCAGTTAACAAAAGTCTGCTAATTAAATAATTTTTATAAGTAGTATTTCTTCACTCTGTTCAAGTGCTATAACCACCTCATAACCTGCTCCTTACCTTCCATCTATCACAATCTTTCAGGTAAGATTCCTGCTAATTGTGATGATTATACCGTTTACTAGGGGTTGTCCCCCCATCCCTATTATAATCAGCAATGAGGTCATGATTTTCATCTGATGGATGCATGATCCAGCCCCACAATTCCATTGTGAGTGTCTGCTTTCTAGGCCTACTCCTAGGTACTAACTTTCTCAGTCTCAGTTTCCCTGAAAGTCTAACCTGAAACTGCAGCTTATTGAAAACACTTTATTTGGCAGTTATCCCATAAGCCCAAGTGAGCTATCAAGGTAGTAACACAGAGGAAGGAAAACCAATAAAAATGTGCATTATTAAATTGTCCCTTACTGCCTGTTACTGGGGCTCAATCCCCTGGGACTTCTTTTAGGAGCCTTATGCAATGGTTCTCAGAACTATCTGCCAGGGGAACAAAAAGAAATGCTCATCCATTTGCTCTCATCCTGCTTTTCACGGGTAGCATTAATTCACTAACTCTCGACTGCTCATGCCTGAGGAAGAAATGGTCCCTCAGACATTCCATGCTAACATATCAAAAAGGCTTAAATGCAGTCAACATGAGCTATGAATGTCAGATTGCACCTATGTGAATTCAGTCAAAGTGAACATAGAACCGGCTGGGATCCCAGGTAGCACCCTAAAGATTTGTGTGACATGTGAGAAATGTTGGGTCTGGGTCATCTTATTCTCTTGATTCTCTCCTCCTTTTTCCCTTATGGAGGACATCAGGAAACACCAGTAGCAACTCTTTCTCTCTCCTTCTTTCAAATTTTGTTTTCCTTTTTCCTTATTTCATGTGGTTCTAACTTTCATTGTTTTTCTTTATTCTCATTTAAGAAGAACAGCAACACTTTCCATGAACTCTGTTGAATCCAGTGGGTGCCAGGATTCAGAGATTCAAAGCAGTACGTGGGGAAATTAAATATGTATATATATATATTTTTTTTTCAAATCTCTACAGATGTGGCTAGCCTGATATTATCCTTCTAGTATGTGTAGTATATTCACAGTTATTTCTGTCAATTTTCACCTAGCTGGGTTCAAACTGAGCTCTGATTGTCCTTTGCTTTCCTTCCTTGAATTGTGCAAGGACTCAATAATTCTCATTTCTACTTGCCTCCTGTCACTCCACTGGTCATATCTATGTAATCATATTATTCATTACCCATTGATAAGCAATTCTGATTCAGTCTTCACCACAGCCTCCTCCAATTGGTGAAATGATATTAAAAATTTCATTTTATAAACAAGAGAGTGGTTATTCAAAAGAGGTAAATAACATGTATAAAGTCAAATTGTAAATTAGCTATGCAGCCAAGATGAAAAAATTATTTCTATTTGTTCTCAAAGAAGGTAAATATTATATCTTATTCTATGGAAATTGTTAAATACTAATCTATAGCTATAGGGAAATAAAAAGTAATCACACAAAGAAAGAAAAAAAATGAATTTAGTAGCTCTGTGATTTAGTTTCCTTGTTTGTGTGTGAGAAGATGGAAAATGAGATAATTTCATTAGATGACCTCTCAGCCCATTTCAGCTCTAATATTCTATAATTCTAAGTAAACCCTGACTTTGTTATTACAAGTATTCTGTTCTTGTGGTATTGACCCTGATTAAGAAAGTGGCCATTCCATGCTGAGCCATGAGGATAAAGTCAAGGCTCATTTGCGTGGAAATATTAGAAACTCACTCCAATTAGCTTAAGGAAAGAGTGGGTGGGGGTGGGGGGGATTTATTGCTAGCATATTAGCATATCCACGTGAAACCCAACAGCAGGAAGCAGAGTTACATCTCACTAGCAACAGGAATCAGGAAATCTTAAATCAGAAAAGGAGATTGTTCTCTTTTAAATCTGGGCCACAAGGTCTCTTTGCTCTGCATTTCTCCACGTATGTGCTTTATTCTTCTCCCTTGACACATGAACTATTTTGAATTTTAGCACACTCACAACCAAATAAGTCATCTCATCCAAGCTTTGTCACACTTACCACTTTAAGTGCCTAACAAAGACTAACCGAAATTGCTCTGTCTCAATTCCAAATTCACGGGAAGAAGTTTAGGATTGATCTAACTTCAACCAGGTGTCTGAGCAAGTCAACTGTGACAGGGGGAAAATCTCATAGACCAGACTAACTACCACAGTGCAAACCTGTTCATAGGGCAGAGATTTCTGTTAAAAGTTTGGAAGGTGTGGACTGAGAAAACACTCTAAGTCTAGTACACACAGAAATGATGAGATTATTTCAAAAGGTATAGAGAATGGATTGCTAAAATTTATATATCTTCCAACCAGACAATATACACTTCACAATGTTAGAGAAAACTCAACACGACATACGATACTGGATTTCTATGGAAACAATAATCAATCTTTTCTATGGCATTTTCTCTATTTGAACAATGAATTTCGTGTCCATATTTGTTCTACTCATCTACAGAAGAAATACTTCCTATGAAAAATCATTCCAAGTAGTCGTAGACATGTGCATTAGACAGTTTTAAAACGTCAATATTTCTAACTAATTAAATGTCTCTCTGATATAGCCAGTGGTAGGGGCTCTCATGATGGTGCTAACGACCTGTGAAATCTAAGCAGTTCAGAAGATCTAAGAGCAAGAATTGGGAGCATGGAACCATAAAATAAAGACCCAGCTATTCTTTTTAACATTTAGAGTTTACTGTAGCCAAATTGAAATATAATAGTTGAGAACTAAATTTCTGTATGGAAAACTTAAGCTTAGTGTGAAATGAAACTTAATGGAGTAGATGTAATATGAATTCACTAAAACTTAAGTGTGGAGAATGGAAATGATAATAGACATTTAAGTGCATGCTATTAAAACAATGAAAATGGGGAAAAGTAAGGAATTCCCAAGAAAAAGTTAAAGTCGTTATATCCAATTTACTATAACAATATTTCATACATATCAGCCATTTGGATAGTTGTATGAGATTCCATTACCATAGAAATATTATACATATATCATATATAATAAATTCTAGATTAAGTTCAAATTAAGTTAAATCAGTTCTCTCCTTTCCTCTGCTAACCTGGTGATTATAGGCCACTGATTCTTACTCCTCACTAAGTAGAAGAATTAATTGCTACATCAACTATGTAGAAGTAGCAAAGGGGAAAACTGATAGTTTTTTAAAAAGACATTTTTTAGAGGTGACAAGAAAAATGAAGAGAATATTTTTCATATAGAGGCTGGGCTAAATTCCCATTTTCTATCTACTGTATACAAAACATTTGGAAACCTCAGTCAGTAAGTTAGGAATAAAGAGTACACTATGATTACACAAGTATATAAAGTATATGATAACCCCATGAGAAAATAAAAGCTACTTGTAAAAACAGTATTAAAAGAAGTTTTTTGTCTCACATATTCAATTGACTGATATCTCTCATTGCTATGGCATTCTTCAGTTTTCAAATCATGGCCACATATGTAATCTGAATTCTCAATTGAAACAGCACAAAGAAGAAGTAAAGGTAGACCAGGAAACTGAGGTCTAATGGGCTGAGTTAACATGGTTAACGTTGGGGTCAAGATTTATAATCTAAAGATTATCCTCAACATAAAACTGAAAACAATTTCCATTTGGATTTATAACACATCTAATGCTGATTATCTGAGATCAAGACAATTCTATGAGCATAGACATAAAAAAATCCCTTAAAAATAACAATCATTTGGTGATGGCAGGTCATGTCACTGTTATTACATTCTTTATCATTACTACTTTACATGGCAAATAAAATGAGCATTTATTTTATGAGAATTACCTCCCTTTCTTCTTAAACTCAACAGCTTAATGTAAAGGTGGCGTTGCAAATATTTTCATTTTATTTCTTTTTTTTTTCCCCAAGAAACTTTATTTCGTTATGACAGAAAATTGTGATAACATACTGATTTTGTTTGAACAAGACACTTCACTGCATCTGCAAGCAAAATTGTCATAACAAATATCAAGTCTATGTTGCCTATGATGTGAATCACGTCCCTTAGAGGTGGCACCCTCGTGCAATGCTCAATCGCCCAGGCGTGCATGACAGCTCTTCCTTCTCTCCTCCCTCACCGTCAGCCTTCTCTGCTGGCCAGCCTGAGTGCTTCTTAGAGTCCTACTGAAATTCTATAAAACTGCACTCTCAAAGATCACTCATGATATTCTTCCTGCCAAATTCAAATCTACCTTCTTGGAATTGTCTCCTCTCACTCTTTTTTTTTAAATTTTTTGTTTATTGCAGTAACATTGGTTTATAACATTGTAAAAATTTCAGGTGTACATCATTATACTTCTATTTCTGCATAGATTACATCATGTTCACCACCCAAATACTAATTACAACCCATCACCACACACATGTACCGAATTGTCCCTTTCACCCTCCTCCCTCCCCCCTTCCCCTCTGGTACCCACCAATCCAATCTCTGTCCTTATGTGTTTGTTTATTATTGTTATTATCTACTACTTAATGAAGGAAATCATACAGTATTTGACCTTCTCCCTCTGACTTATTTCACTTTGCATTATATCCTCAATGTCCATCCATGTTGTCACAAATGGCTGGATTTCATCGTTTCTTATGGCTGAGTAGTATTCCATTGTGTATATATATCACATCATCTTTATCCATTCATCCCTTGATGGGCATTTATGTTGCTTCCAAGTCTTGGCTATTGTGAATAATGCTGTAATGAACACAGGGGTGCATGTACCTATACAAATTGGTGTTTTCACGTTCTTTGGATAAATACCCAGCAGTGGAATAGCTGGATCATATGGTTGTTCTATCCTTGATTTTTTGAGGAATCTCCATACTGTTTTCCATAGTGGCTGCACCAGTTTGCACTCCCACCAGCAGTGTATGAGAGTTCCCTTCTCTCCACATCCTCTCCAACACATGTTGTTTCCTGTCTTGTTAATTATAGCCATTCTGATGGGCGTGAGGTGATATCTTATTGTAGTTTTGATTTGCATTTCCCTGATAGTTAGTGATTTTAAACATCTTTTCATGTGTCTGTTGGCCATCTGTATATCTTCTTTGAAGAAATGTCTGTTCAGGTCTTTTGCCCATTTTTTAATTGGGTTGGTAGTTTTTTTGTTGTTGAGATGCATGAGTTCTTTATATATTTTGGAGATTAAGCCCTTATCAGATGTATGGTTTGCAAATATCTTCTCCCAATTGTTAGATTGTCTTTTCGTTTTGTTGATGGTTTCCTTTGCTGTGCAGAAGCTTTTTAGTTTGATGTAGTCCCATTCGTTTATTTTTTCTATTGTTTCTCTTGCCCGGTCAGACATGGTGTTTGAAAAGATGTTGCTAAGACCGATGTCGAAGAGTGTACTGCCTATGTTTTCTTCTAGAAGTTTCACAGTTTCAGGTCTTACATTCAAGTCTTTAATCCATTGGGAGTTCATTTTTGTGTATGGTGTAAGGTAAGGGTCTACTTTCATTTTTTTGCATGTGGCTATCCAGTTTTCCCAACACCATTTGTTGAAGAGACTTTCTTTTCCCCATTGTATGTTCTTGGCTCCTTTGTCAAAGATTAGCTGTCCATAGATGTGTGGGTTTATTTCTGGGCTTTCAGTTCTATTCCATTGATCTGTGTGTCTGTTTTTGTGCCAGTACCATGCTGTTTTGGTTACTACAGCTTTGTAGTATATTTTGAAATCAGGGAGTGTGATACCTCCAGCTTTGTTCTTTTTTCTCAGGATTCCTTTAGCTATTCGGGGTCTCTTGTTCCATATAAATTTTAGGATTCTTTGTTCTATTTCTCTGAAAAATGTTGTTGGAACTTTGATAGGGATTGCATTGAATCTATAGATGGCTTTAGGAAGTATGGCCATCTTAACTATGTTAATTCTTCCAATCCAAGAGCACGGAATATCTTTCCATTTCTTTGTGTTTTCTTCGATTTCTTTCAGAAATGTTTTATAGTTTTCAGTGTACAGATCTTTCACCTCTTTGGTTAAGTTTATTCCTAGGTATTTTATTCTTTTTGTTGCAATTGTAAATGGGATTGTATTCTTAATTTCTCTTTCTGCTACTTCGTTGTTAGTGTACAGAAATGCAACTGATTTTCGTATGTTGATTTTGTATCCTGCAACTTTACCATATTTGTTTATTACTTCTAAAAGTTTTCTGGTGGATTCTTTAGGGTTTTCTATATATAAAATCATGTCATCTGCAAATAGTGACAGTTTCACTTCTTCTTTTCCAATTTGGGTCCCTTTTATTTCTTTCTCTTGCCTGATTGCTCTGGCTAGGACTTCCAGTACTATGTTAAATAGGAGTGGTGACAGTGGGCTTCCTTGTCTGGTTCCTGTTCTTAGAGGGATAGCTTTCAGTTTTTCACCATTGAGGATGACATTAGCTGTGGGTTTGTCATATATGGTCTTTATTATGTTGAGGTACTTTCCTTCTATACCCATTTTATTCAGAGTTTTTAATCATAAATGGATGCTGTATCTTGTCAAATGCTTTCTCTGCATCTATTGAGATGATCACGTGATTTTTATTCTTCATTTTATTAATGTGGTGTATTACGTTGATTGATTTGCGA
This sequence comes from Diceros bicornis minor, assembly GCF_020826845.1. Classification (NCBI taxonomy): domain Eukaryota; kingdom Metazoa; phylum Chordata; class Mammalia; order Perissodactyla; family Rhinocerotidae; genus Diceros; species Diceros bicornis. Next base: position 12,708,709 of record NC_080740.1, read on the forward strand.
ATGTTAAACCATCCCTGCATCCTTGGAATAAATCCCACTTGATCATGGTGTATAATCTTTTTAACGTATTGTTGTATGTGATTTGCTAGTATTTTGTTGAGGATTTTTGCATCGATGTTCATCAGTGATATTGGCCTGTAATTTTCTTTTTTTTGTGTGTTGTCCTTGTCTGGTTTTGGTATCAGGGTAATGTCAGCTTCGTAGAATGAGTTAGGGAGCTTCCCCCACTCCTCAATTTTTTGGAAGAGTTTGAGAAGGATAGGTATTAAGTCTTCTTTGAATGTTTGGTAGAATTCACCAGGGAAGCCGTCTGGTCCTGGACTTTTATTTTGGGGGAGGTTTCTGATTACTGTTTCGATCTCCTTACTGGTGATTGGTCTATTCAAATTCTCTACTTCTTCTTGATCCAGTTTTGGAAGGTTGTATGATTCTAAGAATTTATCCATTTCTTCCAGATTGTCGAATTGGTTGGCATATAGCTTTTCATAGTATTCTCTTATAATCTTTTGTATTTCTGAGGTGTCTATTGCAACCTCTCCTCTTTCATTTCTGATTTTACTTATTTGTGCCTTCTCTCTTTTTTTCTTGGTGAGTCTAGCTAAAGGTTTGTCAATTTTGTTGATCTTTGCAAAGAACCAGCTCTTGGTTTTATTAATTTATTTCTATTGTTTTTTTGGTCTCTATTTCATTTATTTCTGCTCTGATTTTCATTATTTCCATTCTTCTACTGATTTTGGGCTTTGTTTGTTCTTCTTTTTCCAGTTCCTTTAGTTGCATTATTAGATTGTTTATTTGAGATTTTTCTTGTTTGTTGAGATAGGCCTGTATCGCTATAAACTTCCCTCTTAGAACTGCTTTTGCTGTATCCCATAAATTCTGGCATGTCGTATTTTCATTTTCATTTGTCTCCAGGTATTTTTTGATTTCTTCTTTGATTTCTTCCTTATCCCAGTCGTTGTTCAGTAGCATTTTGTTTAATCTCCACGTATTTGCGGTTTTTCTGATTTTATTCCTATAGTTGATTTCTAGTTTCATACCGTTGTGGTCAGAAAGGTGCTTGGTATTATTTCAATCTTCTTAAATTTATGGAGACTTGTTTTGTGGCCTAATATGTGATCACTCCTGGAGAATGTTCCATGTGCAATTGAAAAGAACGTGTATTCTTTGGTTTTTGGATGGAATGCTCTGTATATATCTACTAGGTCCATCTGTTCTAGTGAGTCGTTTAAGGCCAATCTTTCCTTATTGATCTTCTGTTTGGATGATCTATCCGTTGGTGTAAGTGGAGTGTTAAAGTCTCCTACTATTATTGTGTTACTGTCTATTTCTCTTTTTATGTCTGTTAATAATTGCTTTATATATTTAGGTGCACCTACATTGGGTGCATAGATATTTACAAGTGTTATATCCTCTTGTGGGATTGTTCCCTTGATCATTATGTAATGCCCTTCTTTGTCTCTTTTTACAGTTTTTGTTTTAAAGTCTATTTTGTCTGATATGAGTACTACTACCCCAGCTTTCTTTTCATTGCCATTTGCGTGGAGTATCTTTTTCCATCCCTTCACTTTCAGTTTGTGAGTATCTTTAGGTCTGAAGTGTGTCTCTGGTATGCAGCATATATATGGGTCTTGCTTTTTTATCCAGTCCGCCACCCTATGCCTTTTAATTGGAGCATTTAGTCCATTGACGTTTAAAGTAGCTATTGATAAGTATGTACTTACTGCCATTTTTTAACTTTTTTTTTTCAGTGTTTTAGTAGTCCTTCTCTGTTCCTTTCTTCTGCTATACAGAATAGATGGTTACTTTAATTTGACCTCTATCTGAAAGCTGTACCCTTTAACTCCCCTCCTCCCTCCTTTTATGTTTTTGATATCATATCTAACCCCTTTTTGTGCATTTGTATCCCTTACGTTCTTATCATGGAAATAGATAATTTTTCCTATTTGTGGTCTTCTCTTTTCCCCTTAAATCAGTCCCTTTAACATTTCTTGTAGCACTAGTTTCTTGGTGACAAACTCCTTTAATTTTTGCTTGTCTGGGAAATTTTTGATCTCTCCTTCCATTTTGAATGATAACCTTGCTGGGTAGAGTATTCTTGGCTATAAGTTTTTTCCTTTAAGCACTTTAAGTATATCGTGCCATTCTCTTCTAGCCTGTAAGGTTTCTGCTGAGAAGTCAGCTGATAGCCTTATGGGGTTTCCTTTGTATGTAACTTGACATTCTCTTGCGGCTTTAGTATTCTCTCTTTATCTTTAATTCTGGACATTTTGATTATGACGTGTCTTGGTGTGGGTCTCTTTGGGTTTATCTTGTTTGGGGCTCTCTGTGCTTCCTGTACCTGGATGTCTGTTTCCTTCCTTAGGTTAGGGAAGTTTTCATCTATTATTTCTTGAAATAGATTCTCTGCCCCCTTGTCTCGTTCTGCTCCTTCCGGGACACCTATAACACGGATATCACTGCGCTTGATGTTGTCCCAGAGGTCCCTTAGACTGTCCTCAGTCTTTTGAATTCTTTTCTCTTTTACCTGTTCACCTTGGGTAATTTCTTCTAGTCTTTTGTCCAGCTCACAGATCCGTTCTTCTGTATCCTCTACTCTGCTTCTGAGTCCCCCTAATGAAGTTTTCATTTCCAGTATTGTATTCTTCATTTCTGATTGGTTCTTTTTTATATCTTCCATTTCTTTGTTGACATTCTCACTGAGTTCATCTATTCTTCTCCCTACATCAGTGAGCATCCTTAACACTCTTAGTTTGAACTCTCTGTCAGGTAGGTTGCTCATTTCTGTTTCACTTAGTTCCTTTTCTGGAGTTATTCCTGTTCCCTTACTTGGAGTGTATTCTTTTGCCTCCTCATTTTGCCTCTTTCCCTGTGCTTGTGTCTATGTATTAGGTAGGTCAGCTACGTCTCCTGCTCTTGGATAGGTGACCTTATGTAAGTGATGGCTTAGGAGGCTTCCAGTGTGCTTCCCTCAGTTCTCAATGCTCCAGGGGTGACCCCTATGTGGGCTACGTGTGTCCTTCTGTTGTGGCCTGTTTGCTCTCCCTGTAGGCGCCCAGGGAGGCCGAGTTATGCTCCTGGCCAGCTGTTGTAATGCTCAGCTGCTTGTAGTTGTCATGGGCCCTTCAGTCTCTTTATCAGGTATGGGGAGCCCCAGCACAGTTGGCTGCAAGTTCTAATACCACATTTGTGTTGCAGTATTTCTTTTAAGTGAGTAGGCCCCCAGCGTGGCAGGTTGTTAGGCTCAGGGCCTTACAATTCCTGTAAGCCTTTAGCCTATTAGGTTTCTTGTCAGCTCTCTGAGGATTGCAGCTGGGTGGGGCTGGCCTCAGGCACGGGAGCACCCAATTGTTTCAGGCTTTGGAAGGTGGGGCAAACCCCCTATGTGGGTCTTTGAGAAGCACAAGTCTTCTGCAGCTGACAAGCCCTGCCGCCCACAGGTCCACACACACAGTCATCACAGTCCTGCCCCGTGTGTGTGCCCCGACCTCCCCAAGTGGACCCAGTCTCTCCACGGTGGGAGCCCCACACACTCTGCCACCGCTCCACACTCTCCACCCGCTCCTTGTGCACACCCTGCCCTGCTAAAGTCAGCTCAGTTGCCAGGCTGCAGAGAATCCAGTCACCAATCTATGCAGGCCCACAAGTTGCCTGAGGGCTTGTTGTTGGGAGGGGCCAGTCTTTAGGGTGGGCTGCCTGCCCTGGCTGAGCTGGATTAAATCGGTGCTCTAGTGGGTGAGGCAGACCCTGGGCTAACAGGCCTCAGGGAGAACTCCAATGGCGTCTGCGTCAGCACGCTCACACCAGGCCACAACAATGGCCACCGCCAATGTCCCAGTCCCTGGAGAGGTCTCACCTCTCACCAAGATGCACTCAGGGCCTGTTAGGTGAGTCTCTTTTCACCACAGCACCGTGCACCTTTCTTTCTGGTGATTTTAGGGTGCTTTCTGAAACGGGTGAGTTTGTGTACGGGCCCTTTAAGAGCCGGTTTTAGTTTCTTTGTGAACCGGGTTTTCTGGGGGTGCTCCCCAGTGCTTTAGTAGCAGGCACAGTCAGATATTATGCCACTTGTCTCGATTGTGCTGGGTCCACAAAATGCCCACAGCGGGGGCGCTCCCCGGCTCAGGGCCCCGCTCCTCCAGGGAGGCTGCGTACCTGTGGGCTGCTCCCGGTGGCCGTGACGCTGGCGGCTTGTGAAGGCGGCGTTTTTCCTCTCCAGAAGGGAGTCTCTGCCTCTTCCACCTCAGTTAGGATTGACCGTTGTTGCAGGAGTACCTCTTATCCAGTTTTCAGTTCTGTCTCAGGGGTAATTTTTCAATGAGTAGTTGTAAATTGGTTGTGTCCACGGGAGGAGGTGAGTTCCGAGTCTGCCTACGCCGCCATCTTGACTACTCTCATTTCATTTCTAATATTGTTCAGAACAAGAGAAATTCTTGAACAGTGAGTCCATATTGTTTGAGAGGCACATTAATGGACATTAATGAATTAAGTTTTAATGCTGTTACTAGTATTTTAAGAGATTATCTAACAATCATATACACATACATGTATACACACAAACACAGAATAATCACAAAAGAAAGTGGCAGAGTAGCATCAAGGTCCGTCTTCTCCTATATCCTACTTCCTGTTGGAAGGCAGGGCGTTTTCATGGCCGAACCTTCTTCCTGGAGATGGATGTGGCTGGTGTAACTGACACTTCTTGACTGTGCTGTTTTTTTCAAATGGAATGGAATGTAAAATGGGACATTTCCTATTCTCTAAGAATTTCAGTTAAAGACTCAAAGTCAGAAATTATTAATGATATATGTCCCTACATTCTAAAAACAAATATAGTCACGTATTCAAAGGACAAAGAGATAGCCAAATTGTCCAGTGATCATCAACCTCATGAGAGAGATGTGTATATGAGAGAAGAATAGCAATTCAGTAGAGGAAGAGCTTCTTTAAAGGGAATTTCAGAACCCATGACTACTCTGGTGTGTTTCTTTTTTCCTCTCTCTCTAAATTATGGAGGATAGAAAAAGACTGCATCTCCTATAATTCAAGCCAATTGCAGGGGTACTCAAAAGAAGCAGTTATAGAGATTCTGATGGTTTACAAGAGGAGAAATAAACATCTCACTGTCTACTTGAATGGTGAATGAGTGGCAGAGAGGCATAAGCCATTCAGCTACTGGAAAGGAGAATGAAAGAGATTCTTGGGAGAATTAATAAGAACCCTCTGATGTTTAGGGGTGAGTCACAGAGATTGGTACCTGACTGATGGAAGTCTGAAGGCAGAGGCTGACTTGAGTATCCCTAAATAGTAAGGAAATTAGAAAGAGGACCAGCTGCTTTCTGAGGTAGTGAGTAAGGGTGTATGAGTTTCCACGCTCCATTTCTATGCAATGAAAGGTAAGTGAGTTTGAGTTATTGCTCAAGAGAACTATCTTCCAGAGAAGGGGACAGCAGGAGAAAAGAGATCACCACTGTGTCAAAACTGAAGGAAGATGACAAAAGTCAGTTGGAGAATACATCGCCTGTGTTAGAAAGTGGTTAGAAAGTCCAGAGAGATCTCCATTAATTTTCTCTGAAAGAACAACCTATATGTTCCTCAAAATAACCAGCATTTGAGAAATGTATTTGACTCAGCCAAGAGAGAACTACAAAAAAAGAAAAAAAGAAAAAAAAACCTAAATTAATAGACCCTTGTCCTGGTTCTGAAATTTCTCCATTCTGCTCAATCCTGGAGGAGCTAAAGTCAACAGATGAGGGTTAGGTCCTAGAAGTGGTAAGAGGTGTGTGAAAGAGTAGATCATGCCATCACTTTCCTGTGGCTCTCAGTGAGCCATGGATTAGGCATGAAAGCACTAACTGGGTTTAGTGGGGAGGGGGAGTGGAGAAAGAGGGGAGGCTAACATTTTTAATTTAATGAGAGAATAAAATTTAACATTAGATTGGATGGTGCATTTTAATATGTGAAAATAAGACTGCTTTTTAAGATTGTTTCCATCACAAGCTTATTCAATGGCTTTTGTACTCTCAATGCCGGGTCATTAGAAGTCTAATAATCATCGGCTCATCTGCGTTTTCTTGTTTAGGAAGATAAAATTTAGTAATATTACTGTAGTCATTAGTGCTGTTCACCAAATATTTTGGCTCCCTATCTTCCCCACAGTGTGCTTTGGCCAAAAAATATATAATGGTATGGGCAGAAGGTTTAATAGACTGATTATGATTCACCACATTTTATTCACCACCTCTTCAGTAATCAAGGATGAATGTGTTGAGATGATGCCTAGGAACGTCTGGGTCTCCATGTCACTTATCATGGATAGATTTCACAGTAAAGCACATGTCAATCACATTCCTTAAAACAACCTTGATTCATTTTCTCCTCTCAGGTGTCAATGTTAACTCTAATTTTCTTTAATTAACCTTCTTTTATTATTTTCAAAATTCATTATAATATACTATTTCTCCGTCCTCTCATTTGTTACATGATAATTTTCTATTCCCAATATTCATGAATCTCTCATCAATGATGGCTCTGAAGCCATATACTCTGTCATTAAAATTAACAAATGAAATTTCATGTATGGCTACTTTTCTTCTAAGGAACGTTTTTGCACTCAAAATTGTTTTCATTACTTACTTAGATGAAGTTTCATAAAAATAAAAACTGTAATGCAATATTTAATGAAGAAAAAAGGCATCTTTGTAGGGGATGTAGATTTATTTTCTATAAAGGCTGCTGAAAAGGGCTGAAGTTTGAAAGACTTTTTTGAGAGATATTTATTTCAAATACTTATATACTTATTTCACATATGTGTGTTGTTGGAGAGATATAATTAAAAAAAAAAAATTTCTACCAACACAGAAAACCTCTCCACAAAGGTATAAGGGAAAGAAAACAATTTTATTGTTAAATTAGAATTAAACCAGAATGTGATGTGCATCACGGGCAATCTGCTAAGAGATTGCAAAGACAGAAAGAAATCCCACCCTCTCATATAGCCAAATAGATACAACTCACTACATACATGTTGTCAAGGACAGTAACTGGTCCTCAAGTAAGAGGACTTGACAACACCATTTGTCTTACATAGTTCATCCTAGATTCACTGAGGCGTCATCTGTGTTAGCTAATTGGCTTTATCCAAAGAAAAAATAAATTTCTCACATCTTTATGACAGGAGGTCATTTTGGAGCCAGGTGGCCTGCTGATAAGCTGCTATCCTCCCATAGAAACTGGGTAATAGGGACTCTAACTTCCTTAATGATTACATTGCAATAAGCTGGTTCCCAGTCTCTTGAGAAAAGCATTCCTAAGTTATAACAGACATAAATCTTTACTTAGCTTTTAAAAGGATTTACATACATTTCAAAGAGACAGAAAGAAGTTATAAAGACAAGTGTTCTAAAGTGAATGCACTAAGAAAAGGGAGAAAGAAAAGGGAGCTAGGAGAAGTCTCTTCCCTTATTTTCAGCAGGGAGAATTAAGTTTCTTATTTTTAATTTGGATTTGGCTTTACAGTGTGTGTGTACAAACTTTCCTAGCCAATGCATTAATTTAAGAACTAACAGTAGTTCACTATATTTTTAATTATAAGAAAAAAAGAAAGGCATCTTTTATTCTTCCCATATTTTAAGCTCCCAGGCAAAATTAACTTTAGAAAATTTACTTTAGGGTAATCGTTGAAATAGACTTGACTTTTCCAATTTGTTATTGTGGTCTTTTGTCAATAATCCATTTTAATACATAATTTAAAAATATCTCTCTAAGCTGTATATCAGAGTTTCCTATGGCATAGGATGTCCCATTTTTATTCTTAATTTAAAAAAATTAAATGTAAAAAATAATAAAATTTTATATTTAATATTTAAAGTATAAAATATATGCACAAATAATAATCGGATTGATCAATGAATGTTTACAAAGTTAACACTGATGAAACTAGTACAGGATAAAACATTACCAGAGGCTCCCTTCACACGTTTCCACTCACTACACTTCACCAAAAGTATCCTAAGTTCTATAACCATAGACTTGTTGTGCCAATTTTTGAAATTTATATAAATGGAATATAAAGAACTTACTCTCTTATGCCTGGTTTCTTTCACTTATCATATTTATGAGATCTATCTACATTGTGATGTGTGGAATCGAATGTTCATTATCAGTAATCTACTGAGTGAATCTACCATGATTTACCCATCCTAGCATTGATGGATATTTGGGTTATATCCAGTTTGGCGCTACAATGAATAATGCTGCTGTGAATATTCTTATACATGTCTTTTGGTGAACAAATATATGCACTTCTGCTAGGTATGTGCCTGTAAGTTGAATTTCTAGGTCATAGGATATGAGCTCATTCATTCAGCTTTGGTTGACATTGGCAAATATTTTCCAATGTAATTGTACCAATTTAACCTCCCTAAAACAGTGTATGAGAGGATCAGTTCCTCTGTATCTCAGGCAATACTTTTTAATGTTAGCCATTGTCTTACTTTGTTTGGGCTGCTAGAAGAAAACACCACAGACAGGGTAGCTTATAAACAACTGAAATTTATTGCTCACTGTTCTAGAGACTGGTAAGTCCAAGATAGAGGCACCAGCATGGTCAGGTGAGGGTCCTTTTCCTGGTTCACAGCCAGCACCGTTCTCCCTGTGTCCTCACCTGGAAGAAGGGGCCAGGGAGCTCTGTGGGATCTCTTTTATAAGAGTACTAATCCCATTCATGTGGGTTCCACCGTCACGATCTATTTACCTCCCAAACATCCTACCTACTAATATCATCACCTTTTGAGGGTAGGATTTCAACATATGAATTTGGGGGGGAACACAAACATTCACACCACAGCAGCCACTTTAGTGTGAATAATGGTACCTCATCATCATTTTATCTTTCACATCCCCAATGAAGATATACATATAGAGATAGAGATAGTGATACAGACATAGATATCCATGTGTATGTGTGTGTGTGTGTGTGTGTGTGTGTGAAGTAGTTATTTAATTTTTTTTGTCTATTGCTTTGTCTGGACTTTTATTTATTCATTTTAAATTATGAATGTAAGTCCTGTATTTTGGGTACATATATTGCAATTGTCTTTTCTAACTCAGAGACTTGCTTTTCACTCATAGCAGTGGGTCATTTGACAGACCAGAAGTTATTAACATTAAAGTAGTACAATTCATCAAATTTTCTGTACCTTCTGTGTCTTTTAAAGAAATTTTTGACTATCCCAACTCATAAAGACATTCTCCTACATTTTCTTCTGGAAGTTTTATAGTTTCATGTTCCACATTTTGATGTGAAATTCATCTGTGATTTTTTTATTCTTTTAAATTTCCACATGGATATAAAATTGACTTTGTTATTTATTGGAAAGGTTATTTTTCCCAGATGCACAGTAATGACACATTTGTCATACATCAAATGATTGTACGTGTATGGGTCTTTCTTGTATAACAAGTCTGTTTCCTTGGTTTATTTATCTATTATTGTATCTTTACATATTTATAGTTATGGTAGCTTTATAAAGTATTCATCAGTAGTCATCCAGCTTTATTCCTCTTCTGGGTACTACTGATCTGTTGAGAATTCTACTGTCCATATTATCGTTGCCCCTTTGAACGTTGTCTTTTTTGTCTGTTGCTTGTGATATTTTTTCTTTTTCTTTGGTTTCAGCACTTTTTCTATAATATGTGTAAATGTGTTTTACCTTGCATTCATCCTGCTTGGGTTCCATAATGTTTTCTGAATATGTAAATTGATGTGCTTTTGTTGATAAAAGAAAATTCTCAGCCATTAACTCTCTGGAGATTTTTTCTGCCCTGATTTCTGTCTCGCCTCTCCCTTCTGCATGTGCCGTGTCTTTCACCTATGTACTTCAGATTGAATATTTTCTAAAGACCTGTCTTCTAGTCCATGAATCCTCTCTTCTTTTCTGTTCAATTTAGTTAATACTTTATATTGATTTCTTAATTTCAGTTACTGCATTTGTCAGAAACATAATTTCCAGTTGATTCTTTTCATAATTTACTGTCCTCTGGCAAAATCATTCTCTTCAATTTTCTTAGACATGTTAATCACAGTTAACTTAAAGTCCATATTTGAAAATGGTAATAACTTGGTCATCCCTATGTCTGTTTCTATTATCTGATTTTTTCCTCTTGGCTATATTTTCTTAATATTTCACTTGATTTCTGACTGAATGAAAAACACTTTAAATGAAAAATATAGAGGTTCTATATGTTATCTTTCTTTCTCCACAGGTAGCACCTCATCTTTATCCAATCACACCAAGCTGACTGGTGGCTGAGTTGCATTTAAAAAAGAAAAAAAAGAAAAACTTGCCTAATTGTGGTTTATTGTCCCTACTGGACAATAACTTTACAAGAGCCCTAAATGATAGTACAAGGTGTTTGCTAATATCTTCTAGCCTTGGCAGGTCTTGAAATGCAAACTTTGTCTCTTTAATACTGTCAGACCCTGGAAAAATCCACAGATGGATCCAAAATACTTGCATCTTTTTTCTTAAAGCTCATATGATACCAAAAGTGGTCACAGTTTTGATTGACTTAATGCAGGGCTTCTACAAAATCACACCAAAATTTCAAAATAGAAAACTCTTTCTGACACTTTTACTTCATCAAAAAATCCAATATTTCAAAACAAGAGGCAATATATCATCCTCATTAAAATGTACAGTTTGTAAGTCAGACAAATAGGGTGTGAATCCCAGCTCTACCACTTAATAGATGAATGGCATTTGGCAAGTGACAACATCTCTGACACTCAGTTTTCTTATCTATAAATTAGGAATAAAAATAGTAGTGATACATAAGCTATTTATAAAGTTTAATTATTTTTTCATTTGACAACTATTTTTTTGAGTATATACACTACATTTCAGATACTTTTTATGTCGTGGGAATACATCAGTGAACAAAATAGTCAATAAACCCTGCCATCAACGGAGTTTACATTCTAATGTGGCAAAACAGCCAATAAATACAAATAGACAAATAAATACGGAATGTTGGACAATTGTAGGTGGTATGGAGAAAAATCAGGTGACCATTGCTCTGAGTGTCAATCATCCTGCTCCCAGCCAATCCTGTCATTGCCAAATTGGCTCATGAACAAAGTGACCATGGCAGCAATGATAGAGGTTATACATGGGATCAGAATATAGGATTTCCACTCACCAGGGCAGAGCTGGCTACAGCCACTGCTGAGTGCCAATATGTCCACAGCAGAAACCAACACTCAGCCCCTGTTTTGGCACCATTCCTTGGGATTAGCAGCCAACTCAACTGGTGGAAGAGGCAATATTTTTTTCTCACTGGAGTAGACTTTTACCCTGGATATGGATTTTCCTTCCCTGTCTACACTGCTTCCGTCAAAGTAACTATCCATGGACTTACAGAATGCCATACTCACCATGTTGTTATTACACACAACATCATTTCTGACCAGCCAAATTAATTTCCTAGCCAATGAAGTTTGGCAATGAGCTCAGGTCCATGAAATTCACTGAATGTGCATATTCCACATTACCTTGAAATAGCTGGATGATAAAACAGTGCAATGACCTTTTGAATTCTTACTTATTGTTATATCTTGGTTGCAAACCCTTGTAGATGTGAGGCAATTTTTTCCAGGATGTGATATATGTTCTAAATAAGCAGTCTATACATGGAGATGTTTCTCCCATAGCCAAGATTCATGGATCTGTGAATCAAAGGGGAGAAATGAGAAGTACTTCCTTTCGCTATTACCACGAGTGATCCATTAGGGGAAAAAAAATATTTCATTTCCCTATGACTTTAGGTTCTAATGGTCTAGAAGTCTTAAATCCAAAAGGAGAAATGCTTATATCAGTGAAAAAATAATGATTTTATTGAACTGGAATTTGAGACGCCAACCTAACCACTTTTAGCTCCTCAATCAAACAAACAAATCAAATCAACAGACAAAGAAGGGGAATACTGTTCTAGCTGGGTAACTGACTCTGACAATTAAGGGAATAGCGGGTTGTTGCTACACAATGCAGACTCAGAATAAAATGTCTGGAAGACAGGTGAAACCCTGGGGAGGTCTCTTAATACCCTCAAGTCCTGTAATTAAAGACAATGGAAAAGTTGTACTGTGTTAGGGGGAAGTATGACTTTATTATTGTTTTTACTGGAAATCAGTATGTTTAAAGAAATATATATGGATACTAAGTGACAAAAGGTGGACTGCCTTGGCTTTGTAACGTGTTAATTTAGCTAAGCTGAACTACTTTTCTTGGGATATTCTTACTTGTATGTTTGTGATGAGAATAGGCCATAAGAGACATTTTTGCAAAGATTTGGGGGGGGCAGAAATGAAGCAGCAACTCTATTCATCTTTATGTGCAGAAGGCTACAGCAAGGTCGTTGGGCACTTTTGTAGCTCACACATGATGCTTTTTGCTGGCTGAACTTGTACAGGTGTGGCTGCAGCAGGTCTGCAAGGAATATACATTCCTCTAGATCTTCCTTCAGTGTCTGTGGATCCTGGGCCAGATGTGTGTTTAGGTCCATGAAGAGTGGCAGCAGCTTCTCATGTAGGACACCAGTCTCGTCATGGTCAGAAGCAATGAGAACTGAAAAGGATTCCAGTTAATCCTGTGGGTTCCAGTTCTTGCACAAGTGTTGGTTTATCTTTGCTCTCTCTTTTATCCATCTTTCCTTCCTTATCTGTCTTTCTTTTCTAACTGCCTGCACAGCAGCCTTCAAGCTCCAGCACCAACTATGAAAACCAAGGTCCAAGATAGTGGATCTGTTTGTCTCATTGGACTTTAATGATAAAAGTGGAAAGGGATATTTCCATTGAGGAGAACACAGTTGAGTAAACATTGAAGAGGAGAAGGAATGAGTTTGTTTTCTCTGACTCTCCCATAAGGAGTTCACCAAGATAAATTGAAGTTAAGAAATAGCCATTAAAGTTAAAATCTGTAAAATTACTCACAGTGGAATATTTCAAACAGAAATTCATTATGCATTCTATATTTGTGAATTTTGCTACTTGCTGAAATTTATTTATAATTCCAAAATCAGTACTCCCAGTGCTTTTGTGGTCATTCACAGACATGTGCAGAGGGCACCTGACACACACCATCCCAGTTTAGGTTGAACAGGGCCGCACTCTGTCTCAGCCTTCATACTATAGACAGAGAGGATTTTTTAGACAAGAGAGGATTTTGCTGACTACTTAGGGCCATTTTTTTTCACATTTTGGTGCTTTTTGTTGGTGATTTCATTGTTTAAAATGGCCCTCTAGTGTAGTGCTGAAGTACTGTCTAGTGTTCCTAACCATGAGAAGACTGTGATGTGCCTTATGGAGAAAATACATGTTTAGATAATCTTCATTCAGGCATGCCCTGTAGTGATGTTGGCCGTGAGCTCAATGTTAATGAATCAACAATCTGCACACCCAGGAAAAGGAAGAGGAAGTTCACTGGTCTGTGCATGCGGCCATCACAGAAAGTGCTAGTGTAACATCTACAGTGCCTGATGAAGCTATGGAAAAGATGGGAAAGCAGCTAAATTTGTGAATTCAGGAGATGATGATCAATTTAAAAAAGTGTAGTGGACAGCATTGTTGTGAGGTTGAAAGTCAAAGAAATTTATAGTCATATTGCCCAGAATCAGGAAAATGTTGAACTCTTCTTGACTAGTGATAGTTGGTTTGCACATTTTAAAAGGTGATACAGCATAAAAATTTTACGTTTGCATGCAAGGCAGGTTCTGCAGATCAAGAGGCTGTGGAATAATTTTTAAAATACTTGCTATATGTTATAGAGGAAAAGGTTAATAGGGAAGAGAAGGTTTTTCAACACTGAGAAGACTGGCTTGTTTTATGAAGACATCGCCAAATGAACCCATGTAATGCAAATGGCCTCCAAAGCCCCTGGCTTTGAATCATTTAAAGACCATGCAATTAATTACTGTAACAAATATATATTAAATAAGGTGTCTTTAAACAGAAACATATAAAACAAACCTATGTATTGGGTGGCTGATGAAAATGTGACCAGTCTCTCAGGAACCTAAGCCTGTATTTACCCTAGGAGCAGTGATCCCCATTCACTAATTCATTGTTTGCAGCAACGTTATAGTATATAACTACCTTGATTAATGAAATGCGAATATATACATGTTACTCTTAGCTGAGAGAGAAAATGATGTTATATAATAAATATAAATAATAGCTATTTTTAGATTGGTAGACGTTTTAAATGAAGCTCTCCCAAAACATGGCACTTTTAATATGAATTGGTAGACCGATTTTCTAAGAATTTCAGAGTTTATGTAAACATTGGATTCTTATTTTATTCAAATGTATTTAAACAAATAAGTTTATAAATTACTTGTTTGATATATTTGTCTCCTCACCAATGTACCTGAAGAATTGGCAGTCATCAAAATTTAGAAGCTATGAGATCGGAGTTGTTTTTTATCAGGTCTCTGGGTTAATAGACACAGCTGAGTTTTTATGTACCTCTTAGGTAGAGAGCAGCATGGCATAGAGAAGATGAATGAGGCCTACTGCAGACATTGCACTCAAACAATAATGTGACAGTTGTGTGTTTTCTCAGTCTGTCTGTGTTCCTCACACAAAGGCTGCGTGCTTTCCTAGGAAACAAGCTACACGAGCAATGATGAGCTAATGAGTTATTTAGTAGGAGAAAGGATTCTATTGTGTGCAAAATATTTCATTTTATAATGTTTCTTAATATTCTACATAGCTATTACAGAAGTGCTAAAGGGCATAACTTGTGTCCTGGAACTTTAGGAAAGTTCCATATAAGCCAAGAGCACTTTATTTTAAAAGCTAATAACAGAAATTTTTGCTATTTTAGTTGTTGGACTCATTATTGTGATTAGTAAAGTGTGTTTCAAGGCATCATGAGCTTATGGGATCCATCAGTAAATGTCTTGTATACTGAAGAGTTAGGTAATAAGGTTAGGAAGAAACAGGATCACACTGAAATCACGAACAAATCAATCTCAAAGAGTGAACTCATAAAATCATATTTTGCATCTGAGCTCAATAAATCTTACACAAGAACAGCATGAACTCAAAGTCATTAACCAATGTTTACTGTATAGATTCATCCCAGAGTTCAGGCCACTGGGACAAATTTAGAATAGTGAAGCAATTATTTACTGAATAGGGCTCTGATAGACTTTACGAATTAATATAGCATTCAGGGACTAGCTTAGAACTAGAAAAAGCTTGCAAATTATTTGATGATAACAATGACAATGTCAACCATGCTGAGTGATCTGCTTCATTTCCTAATCAGGCATTAGGGGTTTAGTTATTGACATACAAGTACATACTGACAAGGTACCTGACACATTGATTAGATATTCTTCCCCTTATTCTCCCACTGTTGGTAACCATTATTTATGTATCATCCTGAATAGTTCTCACTAGACAGTAACAGTTATGGTGTATTCACAAGTTTATGAATGTCTGTGATGGAGGAATTTAAATTCAATGAAAAGAAGGTCCTTATTTGATGACAGAGAAAATAAAGGATAATAAAACAGAAAAAGTTGCCATCCAGTAAGAGATTAAATTCTACAAGTGGAAGACAAAATAAATAGGAGAAATGAGACACACGTACAGGATTTGGTGTGTATGTATGTGTGAAAGTGCGTATCTCTGTTCATTTTCACGTTTTGTGATGCCTAGCTTTCACTGCGCAGTACAGTTAGTAAAGTAAGGACAGAAGGTTAAAATAGGAACTATTAAGTGTAGTGTTGGATTCACAAGAATAGGTTGCTGTTTTCAGTAGCAGGATGTCATCGTGTACATACCTCTAATTTGTGCAACAACCAGGGATTTGCCTGGCTTGATATTTTGAATTACTATATATTTATGGAAAAAAATAATGGCTATAAATCTGCATATCAAAGATAACCAAGGATCTGACAGATAAATGATTGCATACAGTTCCTACTTTTCTGGGAAGAAAGCTTTCCATTTCTGAAGTACATGGCCTATAAAAATTGATCACATTACATAAAAAGTATTTAAAATATAATGTATACTATTTGAAATTAAACATTGCATTAGCCAATATTATTTTTACCTATTAACTACAATAAAGCTTATTTACGACTTTGAAATTTGCAAATTGGTACTATGCAAAAACTGCTATACTCAAAACACTTAAACTGAGATATTGGCTATTTCATATTAGTCTTCTGGAAACTTCATACTTCTGGAATCTAGAATTCAGCCAATAACTCATTCATTCATCTAAAATATTTATTGAGAAACTGTTATGTGCCAAGCTATGAACTGATAATGCCACCATGTTCTATGTACTGGTAATAAAACAACAAATATTACATATTTATTGTCTTCAAGGAAGACACAGCATAGCGGAGGTGACAGAAAAGTAAACAAATAAATATCAAAGTATAGGAGGGGCTATGATGGAGTATGTGCAATGTGTTATGATAGTGCTTATGCGGGAACCAACCCAACTTTGGAAACTCACAGAAGTATTCCAAAAATTAATATCTAAACAATTCTTACCTAGCAAACTAACAATTTATTCATTTACAGTAGAAATAACTGCCAGAGGACTGGATGCCTATACAATCTTCCTATGCCCTTCCTGCAGCTAATCTAGGGCAAGTGGAAGTATGTTGAATGAACATGGAATCAGAACAATGGAGTTAGATAAGTTAAATGTATAAAGTACAGGCTAGATGATAGTGGGGTGCATCCACTTTTCATTAGCAATGATCTTGTAAACAGTACCTGCAGACTACACGCCCATTGGCTATCTAACCTGACGTCCATCTAGAAGTTAAGGATGCCAATAAAAGAGTTAAAATTGGTTGACCAAAAGCTTAAATTTCTCAAGATAATGCCTGTATGGTAACTGTTACTATTTGCCTTTGAGGTTTTCCATTTTCTGTAGTTCCAAGGCATATCAAATCCTGACTGATAATGTCAAAGGGTTTTGAAAGTAGTCAAGATTTTATTTTACAAACTTTACAAAGTATATGTTTTGCAATAGGATGAACACAAAATTAGGAGCACCATATCAGACTTATGCAATTTAAACTCTGTTACAGACTTTGGGCAAATATCTTAATTCTTTTGTCTTTCATGTTCCTTATTGAAAACTAAGAGCACTAAACTAGACAATTTTGTTTTTCCAAACTTGGCTTTAATCATTCAGTTCTGATTATTGTAAATGGTTTGTAAAAATCAAGAACTGCTTCTACTATCTCTAAATCTGTTGTGAAATCTTCACTATGAGGCTGGATTGAGTATTGCATCGCCAACTTGAATGTAACATGTTTATGACCTATGAATGAGGACTTGTGGTTTCTGTTCTAGCACGTAAGAAGCTTCCGTTCCATCCTACCAACAAAAAGCTGAAAAAAATAAAAAATTAACAACCCCTCTTATATTTGTCAGAGAAGTGAGGTCACAGGCCAAATCACTGCCCCCAAAATTGGAGAGAAAGACAGGGGCACATAGAGAAGCAGAACTTACTGGAGCAGCAGCTGCCACAGGAACCAGTGCCAGTGTGAGGAAATCTGAACTATAATTGATGAATTGCTGGAGACGCAACGTGGACAACTCTGAGAGTTAAAAACACTAGGGGGATCCAGTTGTCTAGGGGCCCCCATAATTTGTGAGTTTTAATTCCTGAATCTTTACCAGGTTCTCACAGTAAATATCAGAGAAAAATCGCCTCGTGCTTCCAGTAGGGGGAAGGGAAAAAGAAACATTTAGAAATACACCTGGGCATTCTGTTCTTAACAGAAGAAGGTCTGCCTTCTTAACAAGGTCTGCCTTCAGGAGAAACTATTTAACCAGAGTCTAGCCTGCCTGGGTTTTATCAGAACCTAAGTGACCTGGGGGAAGGGAAATGTCCAGCTCCAGCTGGCTCTTACCTTTCACACGGGAGAAGGAAAATACAGTACTCAACTCCAGCCCACCCTAGCCATATTGTCCAACCTAAAGTGGGGTTAGGGGAGGACTGGTAATCATGTGCAGGTCACAGTCCAGAGGCACAGATTCACAAAAAGTCTGAGACCTATTCATTACTATAAAACACCTCCCTTCTTCCCACACCTTAGAATCACATTACTAAAAGCCTATTTATGACAATTCCTTTTACCCAATGCATCACACTCAGCTATCAAAAAAAAAAGAAAAAATTACAAAATACACTAAAAAGCAGAAATCACAGTTGGAATAGATAGACAAGCAACAGAATCAGATTCAGATATGGTGGGAATGTTGGAATTATCAGCCTGAACGTTTAAAACAACTATGAATAATATAATAAGGGTTCTAATGGATAAAGTAGACAGAATGTGAGAACAAATGGGCAATGTAAGCACTGAGATGAAAATTCTAAGAAAGAAACAAAAAGAAGTGCTAGAGATAAAAAATACTGTAACAGAAATGAAGAATGTCTTTGATGGGCTCATTAGTAGACTGGATACAGCTAAGGAAAGAATCTCTGAGTTTGAGGATATCTGAATAGAAACCTCCAAAACTCAAGAGCAAAGAGAAAGAAGACCAAAATAAACAGAGCAAAATATTCAAGAACTGTGAAAGAACTATGTAACAACAAGTGTAACATACAATGGAAATAGCAAAGGGAAGAGAAGGCAGCAAGGAGAGAAGAAAGGGAGGGAGGAAGGGGTACAGAGAGAGAGAGAGAAAGAGAAGAAAGAAAGAAAGAGATGGAGGGAAGGAGGGAGGGAAGGAGAAAGGAAGGAAGGGAGAGTAAATATCTAAAACAGTAATGACTGACAATTTTCCCCAAATAATGACAGACACAAAACACATCCAGGAATCTCAGAGAACACGAAGCAGGATAAATGACACAAAACTGAACCTAGGTACATCATTTTCAAACTATGAAAAATCAAAGATAAAGAAAAAAATTTTGAAGGAAGTCAGAGGAAAAACCATCTTACCTATAGAGGAGCAAAGATAAGAATTACATTAACTTCTACTTTGAAACCACGCAAGCAAGAAGAGAGAAAAGTGAAATATTTAAAGTGTGCAGAGAAAAATACCCACCAATCCAGAATTCTGTACTTGAGAAATTGTCCTTCAAAGGTGAAGGAGATATACAGAATCTCTCAGACAAAAAAAAGTTAATGGAATTTGTTGTCAGTAGACATGCCTTGAAGTAAAACATAGGGGAAGAAAGGAGAGAAAATGGAATCATACAAAATGTTCATTAAAACTAAAAAAGGCAGAAAAAGAGAGGAAGACAAAAATAGGAAAAAAGAACAAGGGCAACAAATAGAAAACAGTAAAAAAATATGGTAGATATTATTCCAACTATATCCATAATCACTAAATGGCAATAATCTAAATGCACCAATGAAAAGACAGAGATTATCAGAGTGGATCAAAAAACAAGACCCAAATATATGCAGTCTACAAGAAACTCACTTTAAATATAAAGATAAATATGGATTAAAAGTAAATGAGTAGAGACAGATATACCATGATAACATTAATCAAAAGAAAGCAGGAGTACCTATATTAATGTCAGAGAGAGTAGGCTTCAGAGTAAGGAAACTTATCAGGGATAAAGAATGTTATTACACAATGATAAAGGGTTCAATTCTTCAAGAAGACATTATGATCCTTAATGTGCACATGCCCAAAAATAGAGTGTCAAAACACATGAGGCAAAAACTGATAGAACTGCAAAGAGAAATAGATGAACTCAATATTATAGTTGGACACTTCAACTCCCCTCTCTCAGAAATGGACAGATTAAACAGGCAGAAAATGATTAAAGACGTAGATGAACCCAGCAACACTAACTGGATATAATGAACAACTAAAGACTACTTAATCCAACAGCAGCAGAATACACTTTCTTCTCAAGCTCACATGGAATATTATCAAGAGAGCCCACATTCTGAGCCATAAAACACATCTTAACAAATTTAAAAGAATAGACATCAAATAACCTTTGTTCTCAGACTACAATGGAATTAAACTAGAAATTAATAACAGAAAGATATCTGAAAAATCCCAAATACCTGGAGATTAAACAACACATTTCTAAATAATACATGCGTCAAAGAAGAAATTTCAAGAGAAATTTAATAATATTTTGAACTAAATAAAATGAAAACAAAACATCAAAATTTGTAGAGGATGCAGTAAAAGCAGTTCTTAGAGGGAAATTTATAACATTGAATGCATATATTAGGAAAAAGGTCTAAAATCAATCATCTAAACTTCCACCTTAGGAAATTAGAAAAAAGGAGATCAAATAAATCCAAAATAAGGAGAAGAAAAGAAAATATTAGTAAAAATAAGAGGAGAAATCTATGAAATAGTACACAAAAAATCAATAGAGAATATCAATAAAACCAAAAGCTGCTTTTTAGAAAAGATCAATAAAATTGATAAGCCTCTAGCAAGGATAACAAAGAAATAAAGAGAGAGTCCACAAATTACCAATATCACAAATAAAAGAGGGGCATTACTACAGATCCCATGGACATTAAAAGGATAAAAAGGAATACTATGAAAATCTCTATGCCCATAAATTTTATAACCTAAGTGAAATGGACTGATTCTTTGAAAGACACAATCTACCAAAACTCACACAAGAAGAAACAGAGAAGATCAATAGACCAATATCTATTAAATAAATTGACCAACAATTAATAACCTTCCAAAACAGAAAGTACTAGACCCAGATGGGTTCAGTGGTAAATTCTACAATTATTTAAGGAAGACATTATACCAATTCTCTGCAAGCACTTTCAGAAGATAGAAGCAGAGGGAATACTTCCTAACTCATTCTATTAGGCCAGCGTTACTCTAATACCAAAACAAACAGTATTCTAATACTAAATGTAAAAGAAAACTACAGACCAATATCTCTCATGAACATAGATGCAAAAATCCTCAATAAAATATTAGCAAAGAAAATCCAGCACTGTATAAAAAGAATTATACAGCATGACCAAGTGCTATTTACCTCAAGAATGCAAGGATGGTTCAATTTTCAAAAATCAAGTAATTAATACATCAAATCAACAGGCTAAGGAAGAAAAAAATCACATGATCATATTAATAGATGCAGAAAAAGCACTTGACCAAATCCAACATCCATTCATGACAGAAAACTAGTCAACTAGGAATAGAGGGGAATTCCTCAATTTGATAAAGAAGATATACAAAAAACCTTCAGCTAACATCATACTTAATAGTGAGAAGCTCTATTCTTTCCCACTAAGTTCAGGAATGAGGCAAGGATATCCTCTCTCACCACTGCTTTTCAATAACATACTGGAAGTCCTAGCTAATGCAATAAGACAAGACAAGGAAATAGAGGTATACAGATTAAGAATGAAGAAATCAAATTGTCTTTGTTTGCAGATGACATAATTGTCTATCTATTATAGAAAATCTAAAAGAACAAACAAAAAAATCCAAGAACTAATAATAAGCAATTATAGCAAAGTTGAAGGATATAAGATTAATAAACAAAAGCCAATTGCTTTCCTATATACCTCCACAAACATGTGGTATCTGAAATTAAAGATATAACACCATTATATTAGGACTCCAAAAATAAAATATTTAGGTATAAATTTAACAAAATATGTACACAGTTTATATGAGGAAAACTACAAAATTTGGATGAAACATATCCAAGAAGAATGAAAGAAATAGAGAAGTATTCTCTGTTCATGGATAGGAAAACAATATTGTCAAGATATCAGCTCTTCCCAATTTGATCTACAGATTCAATGCAATATCAATCAAAATTGCAGCAAGTTATTTTGTGGATATTGACAAAATGATTCTAAAGTTTATATGGAAAGGCAAAAGACCCAAAATAGTCAAGTTAATATTATGCGGGATCAGAATTGGCCATCCCAAAATGTATCACTTTGGCTTGATTATTTTTAAGAACAAAAGACTCTGAAAAAAACTTTGTCCTTCCTCCAACTGCCTAAAAGAATTTAAGATAAAAGGCCTATCACCAGGACAGGCCATCACCATAGATAACTCTGGGTATCAGTAGACTAGGAGGGTCCTTGCTAAATCCATTCTTATCAAAGTTCTATCTACCAAACATTTGCTTTTCCATTTCCATGTTAATTTTCTTCCCTCCCTTTGAAGTCCCAAACCACTACCCCTGACACCCTCCTTTTTCTTTAGCTGAAGATGATATTTAAGCTGGCAGCTCAGCCATTTTGAAAGTTGATCAGTTTTCCTGAGTCTCTCCTGTGTATACAGGTTATAAAGCTTTGCTTGATTTTCTCCTGTTATTCTGTCTCATGTTAATTTAATTCATAGCCCAGCCAGAAGGACCTAGAGTAGGTAGAGGATTTGTCTTCCTCCCCTACAGTTTGGTGACTTGGATGGGATAAAACTTCACTGGCTGGACCCTGCTCACTCCTGGACTGCTGCAGCCGAGAGATCCTGGACCCCTGACAAGAGCTGGCAGGATGTAAGAGTTCTTACCATATCAATTTCCTGGATCTCTATCTGCAGGGTCCAATGGAAGTGAGAGTGGTGAGTTTTTCTGCTTTTCTAAATTTAGATTAGCAGGAGAAAATGTTGGTGAAGCCAGCTTCTTGGACTCAGTGACTCTGATTTGGTTGACTACTCATTGGTTATTGATCTTTTTCCTCCCAGAAATAGTCACTCTTTTTCCTTGTCTCTGTCTTTTTTTGTCATTTGTCATAAGACACAGGCATCTCTATAAGCCTATTGTCTGGGAATATGCACATGAGGTGAAAGCTGCTGCTAAGGGCATCTTAAAAGCCAAAAAGACCACAAATTTGGTGGGTAGGGGTCAAGCAGTTAAAATCCATTAGGGCACTCACCACCTCAGGAAGTCTCCCATGGAAGGATAAGTTGGGCCACGGAATGGGGTAGATGACACAAGTCCCCCCGCCAACTTCAAGAAAATGTCTGTGCAA
Source organism: Diceros bicornis minor (assembly GCF_020826845.1). Classification (NCBI taxonomy): domain Eukaryota; kingdom Metazoa; phylum Chordata; class Mammalia; order Perissodactyla; family Rhinocerotidae; genus Diceros; species Diceros bicornis. The sequence goes on from NC_080740.1 coordinate 12,731,701, forward strand.
CAACGAGGTACTCTGTAAAGCACACATGATCCCCAACCCCCGCAGCAAATATCTCCCTTCTAGATATTTATCCTTGCTCTAAGAGACCCAAGGCACAGCTGAAGTTGTTAATGTGTATATTTTTTCTTTTGTCTTGTTCTATGTCTTCAGAGGTTGGCTTTGTGACTTTTCTGGTGTCTGCCATCTGGAGGATGCATCTACCAGCATGCATGTTGGGGGCCAGTCGAATAGACTGGGGTTCTGGGAAAAGCACTTTCTTTGTCCAGCTGTATCAGCTCACAGGATAGTTTGTCATGTGGGGTTCCAATTTCTTTCATAATGGGCCTTTGTCATTTCAACTTCCGTTGCTTGTTGTGCAATGATGGCCTTCGCTTTCTTAGACTATTTTTGGTAGTGAATTTTCTGTATCTCTTTTGGGGATGCCTCTTGCATCCTTGGTTAAGCTTATTGGTATGAGTTGCTGTTAAGATTCTACTCATCAATGTGGCCAGATGACGGATCAATTAAATTGGAAAAACTTCTAAATTGGAAAAAAAAATTTTTTTTTGAGAGCTCCCATCATAACTGTTTTATTGGTACCTATGAAAAGGCTAAATTAAAAAGAATGAATGACTAGCCTTAAGACCCTGACTCATGTTACAACTAAATTGAGATAATGTAAAACTGTAAGTGTTGATAAGATTATAAAGGTTGGAATGCTTGAGCTAATTTTATATGAAGAGGTTATATCAACTTTGCCTGAGTACGTTTTAAAATGTCAGACTGGAAATGCTTCCACTATCCAAAATTATAAGACCAAGACCTATTGATAAAGTACTAATGAAGGCTATGATTAGAGGTGTAAGACGTGATGGAATTCAGATGAAATTCTGTAGAAAAATTGATATATTTAAGGGCTTTATGTGAAGTTATTGTGTCTCTTTTTGCCTGATTGTATTATAGACTGTATTGTGGGGATAAACATTGTGTCTCAGTGGGGAAACGGAACACTTCCCCTGCCAGATTGTAAGACAGCATATAAATCTACTCTTCAGACAGTGTTAATTAAATTTACTAAAGGGAAGTCAGTAGGGTTGCCTGAGCCCACACAGTATGAGATAATAACTAGAGGCTAACATCAAGTGCTAATAAAGAAGCATAATAAAAGCCCCTCCCCCCAAGGTAAATCGGTCTAGGGTTAAATGGTACACTTAGAAAGAGGGTCTTTCTTAAATGCTTTGTGCAGACTTTTAAAGGTATGATACATTGTCCTGAAGTTTTAGAACATACAAATCTTTTGATTCACCTCTTAAGCTAAAAATTTCCCTGATATAAAGAAGCAATTGGAAGGGTGTAGCTGAAGGGGTAGATCAGCCTCTTTTGTCAGGCTGCAATCCAGTTCTTTAGGGAACTGGAAGCAACCATCTTTGTCTTGCAAATTTCTGCAATGCTGGAGGTATGACTCTAGAAATCAGTTCAAAGTTCACTGGTCTTTTGCCAATCCCCAAGTCTCACCTGTTCCTCAAAATGCTCCTAGATATTGATTGAGACATTAGAAACAGATAAGGCAAATAAGCCCAGATACTCCATCCTTCAGAAAATTTGACTGCTTTCTCTGTGCCATTATGATGTAGATTTTCTGCTCACATCTTCTCTGGAAGCTAAGAGCCGTTCTTTGAAATGCAAATGTTTCTCAGAAACTAGTGAGTTTTGTATTGTACCTGATTCACAACAAAAACTTAAAGTCTCCGTGTCTACATTTGTGTTTATATGTGTCTCTATGTACATTGTATAAGTGTGATATTTTTATCTCTGGATGGTATGGCCGAAATTAAGAGCTCTGTTTAATTGACTTAAAGTAAGTGCTTACATGTCTTTCAAGTTAAAGTGATATGAAATAATCTTTGGTAAATGAAAGCTTATTTAAGATTATTGGTTTGATTAAGATGGACATGTCCTCAGAGTTATCCACATTCGATATGATGCAGACACGCAGCCTTTATTCTATACTTATTGGCCAAATAAGCTGATGTTATCTTTATTACAAAAGTGGTTAACTAAAATAATAACTTAAAATGATAGCTGATTTTGTCTGATGCCTCAAAGTCTTTATAGGCAACCTAAGTAATCATTGGAAACAGGTAAACTAAGTAGATGTGGAAAAGATAAGAGTGTTAGATGACCTTTTTAACAATAATTATGTGTTATGACATGTGTACTTAAGATAAGTTCCTAATCTCTTTGGTAACTTGAAACTTTGAATTTTTGCTAGGTTAATCTGAATGATAAAAATTCATTGAGTATTTAGATCATTTTCAAGTAAGATAAAATGTTAGACATTAATTACTAAATATAAGCTTATCTACTTTTGGCTTCTTATTACAAAGAAACTAAAAGGTTTTGGGGTCTATAGGCAAACACGTTTTATATTTTATTAAAAGATTGCACTATAAAGTAATGTTTCTAAAAATTATGAAAATTGTTTATAAATTTGTCAAGCCACAGAATGCTAACGGTAAAGAAAGTTTATAACTGGTTATTTAGTTTTTACTTAGAATTTGGGGTCTCTAAGTGTTAAAACTTCTAATATGTGATAAAAGCTACTTGAAATTAATAAGGAAAATATGTTTGTATTCAAGGAAAGTAAGATATATGTTGTCAGTAAAGATGATATGAATGGAAATATTTTTGTTTGATTAAAAAAAAGATAAATTTGTCCTAAAGTACTAAAAGAAGGAAAAGAAAAAGAAGGCATGGGACAAATTCTAAATGTGAAAAAAAGAAAGTTATATAGAAGGTTTGTGGAGGAGGAATCCTGAGGAAAGAGTTTTATATGTGGTCAAGTTAGCTAAGATTAAAATAAATCTAATTAAGTAAATGAGATTTCATGTCAAAAGTAAGCTGGTGCATAATTAGAATTTGGTCTTCTCTCTCTCTTAAAATGATAATTTTCTTGAACTTTTAGTTTGCTTTTGATAGAGATTGAAAAGATATTTTTCTTTGAGCAGTCTAACAGAAGGGTAGGCATTTTGTGTTTTATCAAAATAAATTTCCTGTATCATTTTTATCAGGTTTTAATCACAGGTGGTAAGGTTTTTCTTACAGCTATTTAATCTTCTGCATCCGGCTAAACATCTTTAATTGTCACCATGGTTAAATGGATAACTAAGCACTGTTTCATGGTGACCTATGATATTGTGTGGGTAAATATATTGACATAGTGTTTTAAAAATTATATGACATTCCTAAAATTCTGATCTGTCCTGGTTATCAGCAATACTCTTGTTACTATCTTGAAGAGTTGTATATCTCAGAAATAGCCAAGTTTCTTTGTCAATTGTCATTTTTAAGTCTTTTGGCATTTACAGTTATGTTTTATTCTACTTTTAAAATGTTTTCATCTTTAGAGAGAGATTCATGAAAAGGACTCTGACACTTATTCTAAAATACAGGTTTCTGGTGTGGGAGATCAAAATTGGCCACCCTGAAATATGTCTCTTTATCTTGATTATTTTCTCTGATGGACATTTGACCTCCCCCAAACTGCCTAAAAAATTTAACATAAAAGACCTGTTTCAGGAAGGAGCCACTATCATATGATGGCAGTAATATAATGTAAAATAGATGTTACAATAGGAAAGGCACCACCAAGCCCATCTTATCAAAAATTCTGTCTCTCCCAGGCCACATTCTCTAGGTGGCCCTGCAAAGGGTTGTCAGAAAAGCATTTACATTTATAAGGGAAATCTTCATTTGTAAAGGTACTGGGAAGAGGGAGGATGACCTCATTTCTAGAAACTTATCAATGTGGAAGGTGAGACCTTAAATCTGCATAATAACCTTACTCTTGTTTATTGTGCTTTTCTGGTAATCTCCCATAACTGACTCGCCCCACCCCCAACATCCTCCTTTGTCTTTAGCTGAAGATGGTATTCAAGGTGGTGGCTTTGGCCATTTGTTGAGAAACTCAATTTCCCTGGTTTCTCCCATGTATACATGTTATTAAACATGGTATTATTTTCTCCTGCTAACCTGTCTTTTAATTATTTGGCCAGCCATAAGAACCTTAAGGGAACAGGCAGAAGGGGATTCTCCCTCTTCCCCAACACTGACAAATTTTCAGATTATAAAACTGAACTTGGTAAGAAATTACAGAACTTTAATGGAGAAACTGATGACAAAAGATCAAGATCAGAAGTTGATTACATGGGACTGAATGAACTGATGAAGATGATCATAAATTTTTATGACTTTTGTTGGAAATATTGCTGATTTTTAAAAATTTTTTTTCAGATTTACTGAAAACTTTTTCTCATTTCTCTTAAGCTAACTTTAACTTATAGCAATTTGTTAAGTTATACTTTTGTAAATAGAATTGAAACATTTATCTTTTTCTCTCTACCTGATCTCTCCAGAATTTGGAAACTCTTAGTAATTGAATATTCTTATTTCATGGCAATATAGTTATTTGCATAAGTTCAATAAGAATCTGTTCTCCTTATAACAGGACACAGTTGGAAACAATGGTTATATTACCAAAGCTTTGACTGGAATGTCATATTTGAGAGAAACAGGCATAAACTCAGATATGACCAGACAGCTTTTGAGGAACAAAAATCATACTTTATGGAATAAAGCCACTTGGAAATATTGGCCTGATACCTTGTTTACAAGGTTTCCAGCAACCTTCCCAGAAATACTTCTTATTAAATACTCGATGCCTTACTTACACAATATAGGCTTCGCTTTGGGAGCCCACTTACATCATGGCCTTCTGGAATGAATTGAAGCGGACTAATCTATTATCAAGACTAAGAAATGTGATCATTGAGATGGAACAATCTACCAACTCAGCTTTTGGACTATGACATTTTTTATCTTTTTTTTTTTTGTGTGAGGAAGATCAGCCCTGAGCTAACATCCATGCTAATCCTCCTCTTTTTGCTGAGGATGACCGGCTATCAGCTAACATCTATTGCCAATCCTCCTCCTTTTTTTTCCCCAAAGCCCCAGCAGATAGTTGTATGTCATAGTTGCACATCCTTCTAGTTGCTGTATGTGGGATATGGGCACAGGATGGCCGGAGAAGCAGTGCGTAGGTTCGCGCCCGGGATCCAAACCCCGTCTGCCAGTAGCGGAGCATGCACACTTAACTGCTAAGCCACTGGGCTGGCCCTATGAAATTTTTTTAAATTTCAAAGGTGGGACTATGGGAGATCAGAATTGGCCATCCCAAAATGTATCTCTTTGGCTTGATTTTTTTTTTTTTTTTGGTGATGAGATCAGCCCTATGCTAACATCTGCCAATCCTCCTCTTTATTTGCTGAGGAAGACAGGCTCTGGGCTAACATCCATGCCCATCTTCCTCCACTTCATATGGGACACCGCCACAGCATGGCTTGCCAAGCAGTGCATCAGTGCGCGCCTGGGATCCGAACCAGTGAACCCCAGGCCGCCACAGCGGAGCACGTGCATTTAACTGCTTGCGCCACCGGGCCGGCCCCCTGGCTTGATTATTTTTAAGAACAAAAGACTCTGAAAGAAACTTTGACCTTCCCCCTAACAGCCTAAAAGAATTTAAGATAAAACACTTGTCCCCAGGATGGGCCATCATGATAAATAACTCTGGGTATCGGTAGACTGGAAGGGTCCTTGCTAAGCCCATTCTTATCCAAGTTCTATGTACCAAACATTTGCTTTTCCATTTCCATGTTAATTGCCTTGCTCCCCTTTGAAGTCCCAAATCACTACCCCTGACACCCTCCTTTGTCTTTAGCTGAAGATGATATTTAAGCTGGCAGCTCAGCCATTTTGGCAAGTTGCTCACTTTTCCTGAGTCTCTCCCACGTATAGAGGTTATAAATCTTTGTTTGATTTTCTCCTGTTACTCTGTCTCATGTCCATTTAATTCATAGCCCAGCCAGAAGGACCTAGAGTGGGTAGAGGATTTGTCTTCCTCCCCTACCATATTGAAAGGGGAGAGCAAATTTAGAGTACTAACACTGCCTTGCTTCGGTACTTACTGTAATGCTACAGTAATGCTGTCCTCAGTAGGTGAATGGATAAATAAACTGCAGCACATTCAGAAAATAGAATATTACTCAGCACTAGAAAGAAATGAGCTATCAAGCCATGTAAAATTTAAAAAAACCGTAAATGCGTATTACTAAGGGAAAGAAGCCAATCTGAGCATGCTACATACTGCATGATTACAGCTATATGACACCCTGGAAAAGGCAAAACCATGGAGATAGTAAAAAGACTAGTGGTTGCCAGAGCTATGAGGAGAAGGAAGGCTGAATTGGTGGAGCATTGAGGATTTCTAGGGCAGTGGAACTACACTGTATGATACTATAATGGTAAATATATGTCATCATGCATTTGTCCAAACCTACACAATGTAAAACACTAAAAGGAATCCTAATGTAAACTATTGCCTTTGGGTAATAATGATGCATCAATGTAGATTCATCAATTTTAATAAACGTACCACTCTTTTGGGGGAATTTGATAATGAGGAGACTATGCATGAGAAAGGGCTGGGGGTATATGGGGAATCTCTGTATCTTTCTCTCAATTTTGTTATGAACCCAAAACTGCTCTTAAAAATTGAAGTCTATTAAAAAAATAAATGAAATTTGCAGCATTCAATACATGATTTTATAAGAATTAAACAGTTTGAAAAGATAAATAATGAATAAAGGTAATTACATTTTAATTATTAGCAAGAATGATAGTAGAGTTTCCTGTCTATTTTGAACAAAATTTATTTTTCAACATAAACATAGCCTTTTGAAGGCTATAATTTTTAGGAATCTGAGAACCATAAATAATTACACACAGCAGAGTATTTTTGTATTAGGACTTCTTACTTCCAAATGTTAAGGCTAATCCTGACACTGGAGTTGAACACCAAGGATTTATACATAAAGAATATTAAATGTTTGTTTTCCTTTTCTGAGCAAAGAGGACTTAGAAAGTTCTTAATTTGCTTTGTAAAAGCTACTGGTGATTGTGCCTTCATGCCAGGCTGCAGTGATAGTGATAAATTGTGTTGATGCCTTAGGGTGATACCTAACTAAATTAGCTGGTAAAACTAAACTGTGTTCATTTTCAATTTTGAATGCTGTGTAGTAGTGATGGCTGTTCAGCCACCATTCAAGTGGCTTTGCTTACTTTGTGATTTAATTGTTTACAAGGAAGTAATGAAAATTTAGAAATGTATAACAAAAAGAGAGAAATGTGCTTTTACTACAGATACTAAGAATAAGATCTGCTAACAGGAGTCGAGGGAGCCTTAGGAATGTTAAAGCAATTCCATTAAAAGCTTCTTCTTTTTTAAAATTTTATTTTATTATAATTGCTAGGAGAAACAACTTTTTTTCAGGAGAATACAGAAACTCATGTTCATGATGAAGTATTATGAAATTATAAAGCCTGGAGGTGGGAAGTATGTAAAAACACACAGAGACATACTGATAATGATCTCATTAACTTATCTTTCAGACTCTCCTTCTTCATACCCTTTCTTTTCAAGCTGAATGCCAGGTGAATAATTAAGGTTACTTTATTATTACCATTATTATGGTGCAGTATGTGCTTTTGTAAAAATTAACAAAAAGGCAGTAATAATTAAGGGAAATAAATTATCCCCTTGAGATTTGTATTTATTTACTATATTACATACAAGAATAGAAAAGAAGAGAAACAAACTGGAGGGGATAAAAGAATAACTTGAAAAAGAAATCTCAGTATACAACTATAAGGCAGAAGAAATTACAAAGTATATTTCCTTAAAAATTGTTAAACTGTACAGAATCCATGCCAATAAGGAGCGCATCATTATCTGTGCATTTATGAGCACATTTACAAAAGGCACAAAACAGTTAACCAGAAGAGGCAGAACTCTAAACTAGCACCCACAGACCATTACGAAATATTTCAGATCAAAGTGCTCTCTCATAAAATCTTTTTAAAATCCAAGGGACCATTAGTGTGATCTCTTTTCATCTTGAAGCTGAATTTGTGCTAACTGCTTGCTGCTACATTTAAGAGTTTTTGGTTTTTGTTGTTTTGATGCTATGGAGGGCAGTTTTGCTCACAGAAATGAGCACTGGGGAGTTTAGTTTAATTAATTTTCAATTTACTGAAGTTACAAATTTTAAAGTCTAGATGTGTAAAATTTATTCTAGGTTATGAGGACTATAAAATTTAGCAACCACGTTTTAGGTAGCCTTTGGTAAATGTTTGGGGTCATTAGAAAATTCATATGCTTTCAACAATTTTCAACAATCTTTACATATTTAAAATATTTAATTTCTTTTGAATATTTAAATTAACATCTTTCTCAAGTACTTTGATAAATATTATAAACTAAACTTATAGATATGATAAATATAAAGTCTTTTAAATATGTCTGTATAGTATATAAATTAGTAAATTTCAACATAAAAGAACCAATCAATAAAATTACTCCAAGATGTTGCCTACTAGTTTTCTTTCTTATTTCTCTGAGTATCCTACATGAATTTACCGCAACTTTTTAAATTTTTATCTTGATCGACATCCTTCTAGTTTTTTCCCATTGTTAATAAAACTGCTATGGATATTTGTGTGCACTAATTTCTCTTGGATGTTACGTGAAAGAAATAGTCACAAAAGAGTATATACTGCTAAAATTTTTTAAATTAAAATCGAAAATTTTGAAAATGCAAAGATTTCTTAACGGTAATATTAACAGGGAGTTGTGACTCTCTTATGTATTCCTGTACCTAGTTCTGTATCTTCCTAGGCTGCAAAGATGTTAGCACACTAAGGTAATAGTTACATCCTTGCAAACAATTTGGGCTTGGTGGATATTGATTGAGATTGCCTAAAAATCTATGCTGCTGCCTGGATTTTTTAGGCTATTCTGATCGGGTAACTGAACCCTGCTGTTTTCCATTCTATACCAATGACTTCATAACCCAAAGGAGATGGTCCTGTAGTCCCAAATTCTTATAGTCAAGTTATACCTTACCCAATTCTTCATTCGCCAAATAAAATTTGCAGCAATAACCTGGAGTTCTATATTAGCTAATCAGATTTCTAATTCATTTAGTCCTTAGATATGTTAATGACTTTCCTTGTTTAATTCTAGGAGCTTTTCAATTTGAGAAAACTCCGCAGTCCTTTCACGTGAGTCCTATTTCTTAGGACCATACTATCCTAGTTGGATGCAGGATAGATAAGCAATACCATCATATCTGATAACTCTATATCTCTCTCATTGATTCCATTAATTTCTCTGATGCAACTCCCTAGTCTATTTACTTATACTTACAAAATATATCTTTCTAAACCTAAAGCGATGAGTATCTAATGCTGGAGAATAAAATATTTTAGTTAGATGTGAAAAGCATTTAATTTGGTAATGATTAAGAATCATGAATTTTTTTTGGAAATATCTATATAAATAGGTATACAGATCTTCCTTGACTACATCCCAATAAACTCATCATAAGTTGAAAATTTCATAAATCAGAAATGTATTTAATACACTTAACCTACTGAACATCATAGCTTAGCCTAGCCTACCTTAAAGGTGCTCAGAACAGTTACATTAGTCTACAGTTGGGCAAAATCATCTAACACAAAGCCTATTTTATAACAAAGTGTTGAATATCTCCTGTAATGTACTGAATACTGTACTGAAAGTGAACAACAGAATGGCTGCCGGGTACAGAATTGTTTTAAGTATATTGGTTGTTTATCCTTACAATCATGTGGCTGACTGTGAGCTGTGCTGCCAGTGCCCAGCATCAACAAAGAGTATTGTACCATATATCGCTAGCCTGGGAAAAGATCAAATTTGAAAATTCAAAGTAGGGTTTCTACTGAATGTGTATCACTTTTGAACTACGGTAAAATAAAAAAATTGTAAATTGAATGATTATAAGTTGGAGACCTTATGTATATCACTTATGCCAAATAGTTCAATCTTTAAGTTTTCATTTTTTTTAATTAAAGTATATCTTAAATCTACTTCTAATAAAATGTATGACCTGAATTCTCAAAGAATAAATTTAGGCTCCTTTTAAAAATACTTATTTCAACATATTTAAACAATATATTTCTTATAGACAATAACACTAACCAATTACCATGATGAAAATTAAATATACAGTGCTAGTGTCTGTATTTTAAATAAATTACTTTGAATTTCTTCACAAGAATATCTCTGGATTATTGGCCTATTTCCACATATCCACACTATAGGGTGTTGTAAAGATAAATGAAATCATTTCCATGAAGGGTTTAGCACAATGATTAGTACCTGTAAGGGCTTCGCAAAATTAGCTGCTTTTATTTAAAATGCTATTTCTAAAAAATCTTGCAAAACTGATTGTTAATTTGCTGAGATTTTTCTTTTCTCTTGCATTCCAAAACCATAGGCCAAACTTCCAAAAGTAACTCTTTTTGTAAGGGGCACATCCCTTCCAAGGAAGCAGATTTCAAAAGACTTTGTTTTCCTCCTGTAGGGTCGGCTTCCTGTCTTTTGGATTTGTTGTTACAGGTTGCATTAGCACAGGTAGAGAGAATTAAAAGTCATTCCACAGGGACAAAAAAAGAACGCAAACTAAATACCAACGTTCAATTAAAAACATTTAACTTCTGATCACTTACATGAGACGAAAAATCCTTCAGGATGCTGGAAACTGGTAATAGCTTCATGGATATAGTCACCTATTATTTAAGTCACATAATGAATATAATAAGGGTTTTAAAGTTCATGTCTATGCTGCAGGGCCTAATGAAGCAAACTATAAATGACGAACTATGAAGACATTTTTTTTACTCCTTGATAATTTCAAAATGAATGTTGTAATTTTACTTTAATTTTGTCATTAATATGAACACATCATAACATGTTTTTTGATTTAAAAAGTTAAAACTACAAATAAAGAGACTCATTTCATCAACAAAAGTGGTTTTCCAGAAAAGAACAGCAATGAGATACAATATGTATAACGAACTATTCAAATTTTCATACTAAAAGTGAACTGAATATAAATAGAGCAATTAACAAAGAAAAAATGCAAAACACAGCAATAATTACTATGTTGTAATTATTGGCATGCCCAAGGCTTGGTTCTCAGAAGTCATCATCTCCTATCTATCTCCAGTGAGACCTCTCCCCTGGACTAGAGACTCTTATATTTCAGTGTGCATTCTATATTTCTACCTGAGAGGTGTCTAACCAACATTTAGAGATTGCTGCTATTTCCTTGGCGTGTGTAGTTAACTTTGAAAGCAATTCTTCTGATTCTAGTGCTAAATTTTAAATCAACATAAACTAGCCATATGAGATTGCTATAAATATGTTCTGAATTTTGTGATGATGTATATCATGTAACAACATATTAAGAAATTTGTAGGGGCCAGCCTGGTTGCCCAGCGGTTATGTGGGTGTGCTCCACTGTGGCAGCCTGGGGTTCCCAGGTTCAGATCCCAAGCATGCACCCACGCACCACTTGTCAAGCCATGCTGTGGCGGCATCCCATATAAAGTAGAGGAAGATGGGCATGGATGTTAGGCCAGGGCCAATATTCCTCAGCAAAAAGAGGAGGATTGGCATTGGATGTTAGCTCAGGACTGGTCTTCCTCACAAAAAAAAAGAAAAGAAAAGAAAAGAAATTTGTAGTGATCCAGCCCTGGGGATTAACAAAATAAATGTGACACTATGAAAATACCCTAACCCATCAATTTTGGCCTATGTATTAATTAAGCTCACATTAGTCCTTTTTTTGTTTCGTTTTGATAACCCCTTCAAGATAGAAATATATTTCTCACATATCCAAATTTTCTTAAATGATGTTTATTTCTAAGACAGAAAAATACTTCTAAAATTTCTAAAACACTTGACCCAATGGTTTACTTGGGTCACCATGTTTCATAGCAATACTTAGTATATCTTTATTTATCTTAAACTTAGCTCCCTTATGTTTAGAGTGTTTCCTAATTCTAGTATGCCAAAGTCCATTTAACTAATCTCTGTTCATTATATCCATGTATTATAAGATTTCATGTATAATAATAATTTCTTCCAGACACTTTGCCATTACAATTTGACAAATATAGTGGAAAAAAATAAGTTGGAAAGATGGGAGAATTCCTTCATCAATAGGCAGATAAAAAAATCTATGTTTACAATGGCCAATTTTGGTCAAGAATAATACTTGTTAAATTTAATGAAATTTTCTTTTTCCAGAAGTTTTCTTGTTTTTGTTTATAAGCATCACATTTATTATATATTTTTCCAGCTTTATTGAGCTATAATTGACATACAACATTGTTTAAGTTTAACATGTACAACGTGTTGATTTGATACACTTACACAATGCAAAATGATTATCACCATACTGTTAGCTAACACCTCCATCTCATCACATAGCTTTTTTGTGGTGGGAAAGTAAATATAAGATTTACTCTCTTAAGAACTTTCAAGCATATTAATACAGTCTTATTAACCAAAATCATCATGTTGTACATTAGATCCTCAGAACTTACTCATCTTATAACTGGAAGTTAATGTTCTTTAACCAACATCTCCCCATTTCTCTAACCCACAGCTCCGGGTAACTACCATTCTAGTCTCTGTTTCTATGAGTTTAGCTTCCTTAGATTCCACATGTAAGTAATATCATACAGTATTTGTCTTTCTCTGACTTTTTTCACTTAACATAACACCATCAAGGTCCATCCATGTTGTTGCAAATGACAGGATTTCCTTCTTTCTCATGGCTGAATAACATTCCATTGTATATATATATATATACCACATCTTCTTTATTCATTCATTTTTTGGACAGTTTGTTTCCATATTTGGGCTATTGTGAATAATGCCTCAATGAACATAGAAGTGCAGATATCTCTTTGAGATCTTATTTTCATTTCCTTTAAGTAAATACCTGAAGTAGGTTTGGTGGAACATATGGTAGTTCTAGTTTTAATTTTTTGAAGAAACTCCATACTGCTTTCCATAGTAGCTGTACCAATTTACATTCCCATCAACAGTTAACAAGAGTTCCCCTTCCACATCCTTGTCAGCATTTGTTATCTCTTATCTTCTTGATAATAGACAACCTAACAGGTAATGAAGTGATACCTCATTGTGGTTTTGATTTGCATTTCCCTGCTGATTACTGATGTTGAGCATCTTTTTGTGTACATGTTGGCCATTTGTATGCCTGACTTGGAAAAATGTCTATTCAGTTCTTCTGCTCATTTTTTAAATTGGATTGTTTGTATTTTTTTGCTATTGAGTCATATGAGTTTTTTAAAATATATTTTAGGTGTCAACCCCTTATCAGATATATGATTCGCAAATATCTTCTCCCATTCAGTAGGCTGAATTTTCATTTTGTTGATTGTATCTTTTGCTGTGCAAAAGCTTTTTAGTTTGATATAGTCCCATTTATTAATTTTTGTTTTTGTTGCTTATGCTTTTGGTGTCATATCCAAAAATCATTGCCAAGACCAATGTCAACCAACTACATCCCTATGTTTTCTTCTAGTTTTAAGGTTTCAGATTTTATATTTAAGTCTTTAATCTATTTTTAGTTAATTTTTGTGATTGTTGTAAGCTAGGAGTCCAAATTCATTCTTCTTCATGTGGTTATCCAGTTTTCCAAACACCAATTGTTGAAGAGACTGTCTTTTTTTTCTCCTTGAGCATTCTTGGCTGCCTCATTAAATATTAGTTGACTGTAAATGAAAGAACTTATTTCTGGGCTCTTGATTCTGTTCCATTGGTCTATGTGTCTATTTTTATGATACTCCACGCTGTTTTGATTACTACAGCTTTTTAATATAGTTTGAAATCAAGAGTGTGATGCCTCTAGCTTTGTTTTCTTTCTCGGGATTGCTTTGGCTATTCCCACACAATTTTAGGATTGTTTTTTTCTATTTTTGTAACAAATACTATTAGAATTTTTACAGAGATTGCATTTAATTTATTGATGGCTTTGGGTAGTATGGACGGTTTAATATATTAATTCTTCTAATCCATAAACATAGAATATCTTTCCATTTGTTTGTGCCTTCCCAAATTTCTTTCATCAAAGTCTTGTAGTTTTCTTTCACCTACTTGGTTAAATGTATTCCTAAGTATTTTATTGTTTTTGATGTTAATTTGAATGGGATTATTTTATTTATTTCTTTTTTGGATAATTCATTGTTAGTGTATAGAAATACACTGATTGTATATTGATTTTGCATCTGGCAATTTTACTGAATTCATTGATTAGTTCTAACAGTTTTTTGGTGGAGTTTAGGATTTTCAATATATAAGATCATGTCATTTACAAAGGCAATTTTGTTTATTCATTTCTTATTTGGATACCTTTTATTTCTTTTTCTTACTGATTGCTCTGGCTAGGACTTCCAGTAGTATGCTGAATAGAATTGGTGAGAGTGGATACCATTGGCTTGTCCCTGATCTTAGAAGAAAAGCTTTCAACCTTTCACCATTGAGTATGATGTTACCTGTGGGCTTGTCATATATGGCCTTTATCATGTTAAGGTATGTTCCTTCTATACCCCATTTGTTGATAATTTTTGTCATGAAAGGATGTTATATTTTGTCAAATGATTTTTCTGCATCTGTTGAGATTATCATATGATTTTTATCTTTCATTCTATTAATGTGATGTATCATATTTATAGATTTTTGTATGTTGAACCATCCTTGCATTCCAGGGATGAATCCCACATGTACTGTTGCATTTGGTTTGCTAATATTGTGTTGAGAATTTCTGCATCTGTATGCACCTGAATATTGGTCTGTAGTTTTCTTTTTTGTTGTGACCTTATCTAGCTTTGGTGGCAAAATAATGCCAGCCTCAGAAAATGAGTTGGGAAGTGTTCCCTCCTCTTCAACTTTTTGGAAGAGTTTGAGAAGGATTGGTGTTAATTTTTCTATAAATGTTTAGTAGAATGCACCAGAGAACAATCTGGTCCTGTGGTTTTCTTTGTTGGGATAATTTTGATTACTGATTCAATCTCCTTATTAGTTATTAATCTGTTCAAAATTTCTATTTCTTTATGATTCAATCTTGGTGCATTGTCTATTTCTAGGAATTTATTCTAGGTTGTCCAATTTGTTGGCATATAATTCTTCTTAGTAGTCTCATGATCTTTTGCTTATCTGTGGAATCAGTTGTAATGTCTTCTCTTTCATTTCTGATTTTATTTATTTGAGTCCTCTCTATTTTTCTTGGTCTAGCTAAAGGTTTGTTAATTTTGCTTGTATTTTCAAAACATGATCTTTTCTGATATCTATTTCATTTATTTTTCCTCTGATCTTTGTTATTTCCTTCTTCCGCTAATTTTGGGCTTAAGTTCTTCTTCTTTTTCTAGTTCCTTGAGGTGTAAAGTTAGGTTGTTTGAGAACTTTCTTCCTTCTTAATACAGGTATTTTGCTATAAATTGCTCTTAGAACTGCTTTTGTAGCATACCATAGGTTTTGGTATGTTGTGGTTCCATTTTCATTTGTTTCAAGATATTTTTTGATTTCCCTTTTGTTTTCCTCTTTGACACATTTGTTGTTTAGGAATGTGTTGTTTAATCTCCATATATTTTAAAAAATTTCTAGCCTTCCACCTGTTTTGATTTCTAGTTTTATATGATTATCATTGGAAAAGATATTCAGTATGATTTCACTCTTCTTAAATTTGCTAAGACTTATTTTGTGACCTATCCTATGTTCTATGCTGGAGAATGTTCTGAGTGCACTTGAGAAGAATGTGTATTGTGCTACTGTTGTATTGAATTTTCTGTCTATATCTGTTAGGTCCATTTGGTCTAAAGTGTAGTTCATTTCCAAAGTGTCCTTATTGACTTTCTGTCTGGATAATCTATCCACTGTTGAAAGAGGGGTATTGAGGTCCCTTACTATTATTTTAATGTTGTCTATTTCTCCCTTCATTATTGTATTCTTTAGCTTCCAAATTTCTGTTTGTTTTTTTTTATGATTTCTTTCTCTTTGTTAGGTTTCTCATTTTGTTCACATATCGTTTTCCCAATTTTGCTGAATTGTCTTTCTGTGTTTTTTTGTAGCTCATTGAGTTTCCTTAAAACAACTGTTTTGGGCCAGCCCTGGTGGCCTAGTGGTTAAGTTCAGCATACTCTGCTTCAGCAGCCTGGGTTTGATTCCCAGGCATGGACTTACATGACTTGTCTGTCAGTGGCTATGCTGTCACAGTGGCTCATATACAAAAAAAGGAAGACTGGCAACGGATGTTAGCTGAGGTGAATCTTTCTCAGCAAAAACAAAAAAACTGTTTTGATTTCTTTACTGGGTGAATTTCAGATCTCCATGTCTTTGGATTCAGTTGCTGGAAGATTATTATGATCCTTTGGTGGTGTCATGTTTCCTTGATTTTTTAATGCTCCTTAAAGTTTTGCAATGCTGTCTTCACATTTGAAGTAGCAGACATCTCCTCCTGAGTCATCTCCTCCTCCTTCTGCTACTGAAGTAGCAGTCTTTACTCACTGCCTTCAGGAGAGAAATACCTTCCACTAGCCCTACTAGAGATTCTGAGCCTGTCTATAGATACACCTGTGCCATGCTTCTTGCTTTTTCTTGTGGCAGAATTCTTAAACTTTTGTGACTTCTCTTGATCCTGCAACACACCAGGCTGAGCGCTGACAGCATCTCTTTTGCTTTCCCAAAGGTGGCACTAAAGCTAAGTTTGTGGCCTCTCCTTGGCCTGTAGATTTGGGCCAGCTTTCTGCACATGCTCACTAGCTATGTGCCAAAGCTCACTCTCACTGCCACAGTCTTGCATATGTACAGGGAGCCAGTCAGAGGTGGAATTGTGTGTGGGTGAGGCACATGGAGCACTGGAGGTGCCTGTGGACCAGTTGGAGGGGGATCTGAAGGTGAAGCATTCCCAGTGGCTCATGGGCAATCTTCTTGATGGAGTCTGCAACACAGTTAGTAGTATCCACATCTGTTTAATGCTCTCTGAGGATCCTATCTGCTGCTCTCCCAGCCTCTTGCTGACCCCAATCATATAGTTCATGATTCAATACTCTTGATGGAGCAAGAGAGAAATGAACCCATTTGGCAGTGTCCCACAGAGCTGGAGAAGCTGGGTGATCACTTACCTGTTTTTCCTTTCCTCCATAGGAGAAAGCACAGGCTGAGGAGGATCCTTCATGGCCCTAAGCTATGCTGATTTGGGGGAGGGATGATGCACATAAAATCAAACTGTTTCTCTTACCCACACCAATGAGTCTAAACTCATTTTGTTTGCTCCAATGAGGTGCTGGAACTTCTTTGGAAAACTAGATATCCTCAAAAGCTCCCTTGTCCATGTGTAATTATCTAAGACAGTGTTTTCCAGGGGCTCCTGGACCACAGGTGAGAAAGGCTGAAGCGGGTTCACAGGCCTGTAGTTCTATAGCCAGGGCCAAGGTCTGTCTGTCTATTACCTGAAGCACAGGTGGTTGAGACTCCTCCTCGGGTCCTTTGGTGTATGGAGCTGATCATATGGTTTCCTCAAAGACAATTTTTGTCCATGGATGGATGCTTAGTTTTTTTTGCTGAGGTGGGGACAAAACAAGGATACCCTCATGTTGCCATGATGCTGACATCACCTTCCCTATTTTTTCTTTACTCTTGAAAAATCATCATTGAAACCTGTCATCCTATTATAATATGCAAAATTTATATTCCTTAAGCATTTTCACTAAACACTGTAACAATAAATTCAATTATCTGGGTCTTTCTACTCCTAAATGATGGGGAAGCTCATTGCAATCTGTTGGTTCATAATTTAGAAATTAATTTTGGTTCCACATGGCTAGGAACAATTGGTTCTTATAGTGAACACAACGATTATGTTTGCTAGAAATGTAGCATCATACTTATCTCGGCTTCTATCAGATCAGAGGAAATGTTCTTGTCAAGGCTGTGGTTTCCTACCTCTTGTTTTTATTTTCTTGGCAATTTGTAAAACGTTCTATTGTTAACCCATCCATCTGGTTTAAGTCCTTTTTCCCTGCTTTACATATCCTTTTCACAGATCATTGAGACTGAATAGATTGTTTCTAGTTTATGTGAATACTCGGACTGAAATATAGAAATGGCAATTTCCACATGGGATCATTTCATCTGACTCCCTCCTGCTACGTACGACTATACATGAACTCTCAATTGAAAGATGGTTCTGAATACTTAAAATTTCTGAGAAACTACAACCATGCACTTTTTAATGTTTGAACCTCAGCTGTATTCTTTACAGCCCCTACAGAAATTATTTTGATCCTTTTGCTATTTGTATAACCCTCAAGTTGGGACTGGTCCACGTACCTGGAACTGGTT